>NW_025886441.1:88672-106626 GCF_002878395.1 Capsicum annuum
ATCTAGTTTGTGTTCAACTTATGCTGTTAGGAAGAGTCATAAAATTTTATTTGTTGAGTCTAGTTTACAAGGTACAGGTCCTTTAGATTTAATTTGTTTAGATGTCTGGGGTCCAGCACCTATTATTTTAAATGATGAATATAAATATTATGTTATTGAAACACCTTGGGTTTTAGGACCCTTAGAAAATTTCCTATATTTTTTATTTCTGGATAAGATATGACTAAGGGGTACAGGTCATATGTTGGGGTACGGTTGGTAAGGCTTGGTCGTACACTGACCAGTATTGGTTGGTGGGTTGGATTGGTTTATGAAATGGGTACAACTTGGGTTGATACGAGTCATATGGTTAGATATGGGTCGTATGGTTAATTTTCCTTTTCTTAATCTGATACATAGTAAAGTAACTTAGATCTGAGTACAATTGGCTCACCATGGGTTGTAAGATAGGGTATGAGTCATATTGTCCAACTCGTATATTAAACAGTGTCAAGTTCTCTTTGTTCTGTTATAGATACGGATTGATCGCACTATTAGTATCATTGGATATGATTTGTATTGAATTATGTTGACTAGTGTGGGGGTCTAAGAAGGGGTCTAGGGTAAGAGTGGCAGGTACCACTCGTATTAGAGGGTAAGACTGGTATGGAGGAGTCGTACCCATCTGCAGGGATTTTATATAGTAAAGTTGGGGAAATCTAGACATTTTTCCCCTTAACCTATTATGACCCCATGACTTATATCACACTTGGGAGGTTATCTACCCTATTATTCTAATATTGAAAATTTAGAAACACTCTCTAATTCTCTCTAAGGCTTTTGGGTAAAGAAAGGCTAATGTTTCATCTAGAATAGCAACTTGGGGATTGTATAGGTAATTCTCTCCATCCTCTTCATAATTTAAGGCAAGATACTTCTCCCTTATTGTTAGTTTCAACTAAATTCATGATTTATGCAATATTTTCATGGCATGATTATTGTATGAAATTGGGGTTTTCAATTATATGTTGGAGTTTTGGTATTAAATTCTTGAGTGTGGTTTTTCTATGTTTTACTTATGTTCTTACATGCTTTAATGGAGGTTTGGTCAATTGGTTTCATAGGAATGGTTTATTGGTTATTGGAATTAGTTTTGCAAACTCAATGCCCCCAACATTTTTGATAAAATATTTTTACCATACTATTGGACTTTTTATGGGATTATGATATGGTATGGTTTGATAATTGAACCCTAAATTGCATAAACTGTTTAAATGGTTTTGAATGGATAAATGGTAAGGTTTGGTGGTCATGGTTATGGTTAATTAAATTTCCTTGTGGGGTACAAAGGAATCCCCCAAGTAAAAACATTAATGAATAACTTGTGGAGTATATGGGATTCCCCCAAGCAAACATAATAATGGAAAACTTGTGGGGTACATAGGATTCCCCCAAGTTAACTCGATAATGTTACCTATGGTTACATGGAAATCCCCTAATATTGGCTAAGGACATTGCTTGCAACTTATAGTATGTATGATGATACCACTACTCATAGTCTTGGTTAATAATAATGGAATAATGGTTTGTTTGGTTGGAAATAATTTTAATTGGGCAATAATGGTAGGGTGTGATAGCTAACCATGAAGGTGCGAGTCCAATGGATGGAAACTTGAAAATCATATTTGCCAACATGAGGGGTTGGTCATAGAGACCATATATAATACTAGAAGGTACATGGGAATCCTCTAAGTACACTATACATATGTATCATGGAAAGGGAAAAGTACTCGGGAATCTCCTACTTTTATGGTATCTTTAGTTCATGCGGTTACACGCATTGAGACCCATTCAAGGGGTTACATGGGACCCATATAGCCTGTGGGTGGTTTTAGGATGGTTAAGCTACACATACCCAGGTTAATGGTTTTATAGGCATAATAAACCTGGTTCCCTTTCCTGACATGGTTATGTATATATATATATATATATATATATGGATTCTATGCATATGGTTGTTTTACTTGGTTTTACTAGATGGCATTATTTTATCCTTATCCTGAGTACTTTCAAGCGTTTACCCGCTAATTTGTCCTCGGGCAGCAGTATCCCTAGGCGATAAAGAAATTGATCATTCTACTCCTCCTGCTTAGTGATCGGATTTTGGGATCAACTGGCTGTATTGAAATGGTGAGCTTCTAAATTTTGGAAGGCTCCATTTCATATCATGGACATCTTTATTTATTTTGGATACTTTATGGATATTGGTTTGGGCTATGGTTGGGGTCATGTCCCAACCGGATATTGGCTTTCTTTTTGATAAAGGCTTTTGTGAAACTACTATGGGTTGGTATGGGCAGGATCGGTATGGGTATCAGCCTTAGTATTGGCATTGGTATTAGGTCTGATATTGGCTAACTAAGTTTCTCACTGTTCCATTCTTTTATTTTATGTTATGGATGGGAGCTTAGTTATTGTTTTAATTTTGGCATATAGTTTTGGTTTGGTTATGATATCGGTTGCGTTTGGGATGGTTGGGATCATTTGTGTTGATCTCAGTCATAGACCTATCCCAGGGTCTAGACTTGTGCAATTACACTCTATCTTATTATATATTTGAAATTCATCTGACTAAGGGTATATGCTAGATATTTGAGTTAGGTATCGGGGGTGGTCTCCAATCCTAGTTGGACTTGAGATGCCCATTACAATAAGCCCCCTGGTTGGTTCGTGTCAAGTTTGTATCAGAGCTTTAGGTTCATGGTCAATTGGGGGTCCACAAAGACATGTCGAGTATAGTTTCTTTTTAGGGTGTGTAGCGCACCACACTTATAAAGGAGAGACTACACGGCATTTAGGAATGTTTCACTTTTTTGGTATTATATTTTCAAGATTGGAGTCTAAATCTTGGAATCTTCTCTAATCCTTGTTTGTTCGCTTTTAAGATCATGCCTCGATGATCTAAAATGCATGGTAACTCTTCTGTACTAACTAAGAATAATGTTGAAGGGACACATACTACTTAGGGGATCCATACTCGGTCTAGGGGTCCAGTCCCTAATATTTCTGGAGTTTCACTGGTTGCTACTAGTCCTCATCAGGGTGAGGTGACTAATGCAGAATTTTGCCAAGCAATTCATGTTAACTCAGTTGGTTGCTGCTCAGGATGAGCGGGGTGTATCTGGTGTTTCATCTACTGAGGCCACAAAGGTTGGCCAGTTTATGAAGTTGAATCCTTTTACTTTTACTGGTGTGAAGGTAGAGAAGGATCCCCTGGGTCTCTTGGATGAAATAGAGAAAGTTTTCAGGGTCATGTAAGCAACGAATATGGAAGGGGTGAATTTCATTACTTGCCATCTTAAGGATATGGCATACCAATGGTAAGAAGGTCGGATAGGGTGAGAGGTGATGTTGAGGAGTCGACTTTGTGGGAGACTTTATCTAATACTTTTCTGGACCACTTATTTCCTCAGGAGTTTAAGGAAGAAAATGCAAAGAAATTTGTTAATCTGAAGTAAGGGAAGATATTGGTCAAGGAATATGCCTTGAAGTTTTATCAGTAGTCAAGGTATGCTCTGGATATGGTGTCTGATATGAGGTCTAGGATAAGGAAGTTTGCCTCAGTGTTGTCTTAAGAGTTGATCCTTGAAAGCAAGATTGCGTTGCTGATCAAGGATATAGATTTTTCTAGATTGGTGTTTCATATTCAATAAGTGGAGAAAGAAAAGAGAAAGCAGGCAAAGTTTAGGGAAAGACTAGGTAAGAAGTTTAGTTCTTTCAAATAAGGTGGTCGGGATGGCAATAAGTGGCTAAAAAAGTGGAGGAGTTATGGTTCCTTATCTACAATTAGTGCTTCTTATCAAAGCCTTTGGGTGATGGGCGTCAGTAGGGTGGCGATAATTTTTAGGCATAGGGCACCCAATCTCAGGAATGTGGGGCTGAGTCGGCCTCATCATGCCCTCCTTGCCAATTTTGTTATAGGTCATATAGGGGCTTCAGTGATGAAAGGAGGGATAGCTGTTTCAAACGTGGTTTGCCAAGCCATATGCTCAAAACTTGTCTAGTTGGTAAGGCTACTTTAGGAGCGAGTAAGCCTTTGGTTGCTTCATCTTCTACTCCCGCACCACCAAAGGGTTCTACTTCTATATTTGTTTTTGCTTCTGGTACCCACACAGGTCAGAATAAGTTATATGCTCGTACTACTCAATTGGAATTTGAGGCATCACCTAATGTTACGACTGGTATGTTATAGCACTTTTCTCGTGACGTGTATTGCTTGCTTGATTCGGGGTCCACTCTCTCTTATATGACCCTATTTATGGCTGTGTATTTTGGTTTTGATCTTGAGGTTATTTCAGATCCTTTTTCTATCTCTACCCTAATAAAAGACTCTGTAGTTGCTAAGAGAGCCTTTAGGGGGTATCTATTGGTAATAGGCAAACTTTGGTAGATTTGTTTGAACTTGATATTGTGGATTTTGATGGTATTCTGAGGATGGATTATTTAAACTCTTATTACATATCCTTAGATTGTCAGACTCATAAGGTTATCTTTAGATTCCCAGGTGAACCAATTATTAAGTGGGAGGGTGGTTCCCTAGCTCCTAGGGTGAGGTTTATTTCTTATCTTAGAGTTCAGAGATTGATATCCAAAGGGTGTCTCCATCATTTAGTTTAGGTTAATAATTCTAACTTGTAAGGTCCTTCTTTACATTCGATTCTAACGGTAAATGAGTTTCCTGAGGTATCTTTGAATGATCTTCCTGGTGTTTCTGTGGATAGGGAGATTGAGTTTGGTATTGATTTTGCTTTGAACACTCGTCCAATATCTATTCCACCATATACAATGGCTCCGGAT
The DNA here is from genome assembly GCF_002878395.1 of Capsicum annuum. NCBI lineage: Eukaryota > Viridiplantae > Streptophyta > Magnoliopsida > Solanales > Solanaceae > Capsicum > Capsicum annuum. Next base: position 93,509 of record NW_025886441.1, read on the forward strand.
GAGTTGAGGGAACTCAAGGAACAACTTAAGGATCACATAGATAAAGGTTTCATCTGTCTTAGTGTATCCTCGTAGAGTACACCGATTTTATTCGTACACCAGAAGGATGATCCTTCTGATGTAGATTGACTATCGACAATCGAATAAGGTGATGATTAAGAACAAGTGTCCTCTTCCAAGGATAGATGGCTGGTTTAATCAATTGTAGGGAGCCAAATTCTTTTCTAAGATAGATATTTGGTCTGGTATCATCAGCTTAAGATTAAGGAGAAGTATATCCCTATGACGACTTTTCGTACTCGGTACGGGTATTTTAATTTTTTAGTTATGTTATTCAGTTTGACTAATTCCCTGATGACATTTATGGATTAAATGAACGGAATTTTCAGATAGTTTTTAGATCATTTTGTCATTGTGTTCATTGATGACATTTTGGTGTATTCTAAGAGTGAGTTAGATCATGCTAATCACCTCTGCATGGTATTGCAAACCTTAAAAGAACAGCAGTTGTATGGCAAATTCTCTAAGTGTGAGTTTTGGTTGAACGCTGTGACTTTTCTTGGTCATATTATTTCTAGTATGGTGATCATGGTGGATTCGCAAAAGGTGGTTGTAGTTAAAAGGTGGCCTAGACCCATGAATCCAACTGATATTTGAAACTTCTTCGGTTTGGTTGGGTGTATAGGTAGTTCATAGAAGGTTTCTCGATGATAGCTGCCCCATTGAATAAGTTGACTCTTAAGAAGGCAAAGTTTTCTATGTCAGATACTTATGAAGGGAATTTCAAGAACATGAAGGATAAGATAAATTTGGCTCCAATTTTGACATTGCCTGAAGCTAATGAGGGGTTTGTGATTTATTAAGGTGTATCCTGGGCAGGACTTAGTTGCATTTTGATGTAGCATGGGAAGGTAATTTCCTATGTATCCAGGCAGTTGAAGGTGCATGAGAGAAATTATCCCACTCATGATTTGGAACTTTTAGCAGTGGTTTTTGCTTTAAAAATTTGGTGACATTATTTATATGGAGTGCATGTGGACATTTTTTCTAATCATAAGAGTCTACAGTATATGTTCACCTAGAAAGAGACAAGTCTTAGGCAAAAGAGATGGTTGGAGCTTCTCAAGGACTATGATATAAGTCTTTACTACGACCCAGGTAAAACTAACATGGTTGCTGATGCTCTTAGCAGGTTATACATAGGAAGTTTAGCTCATGTGGAAAAGGAGAAGCGAGAATTAGTGAAGTTTATTCACCGCTTAGCTAAACTTAGAGTTCGTCTCTTGGACTATAATAATGGTGGTGTGATGGTACAAGAAGTTGTTCGGTCGTGTCTTGGTGCAGAGATCAAGGAGAAGCAAATGCTAGATCCTATCTTGATGAAAATCAAGAGTTATGTTGGTAGGCAAAAGGTGATGGTATTCAACATCAGTGGTGATAGGACCTTGAGATACTAAGGGCGGTTATGTATTCCTGACATCGATGGTTTATGATAAAGGGTTTTGGCTGAGGTGCATGAATCGCTCTATGTTGTTCATCTCGATTCGACAAAAATGTATCATGATCTCAAGGAGATGTATTGGTGGAGTGGTATGTAGAGGGATGTGGCTGATTTTATGGCCAAATACATGGTGTGCCCATAAGTCAAAGTTGATCATATTAGGCCTGGTGGGTTGTATCAGGAAATGGAGTTGGTGGAATTGAAATAGAAGGTGATCAATATGGATTTCATTGATAGTCTTCCTCGGTATCGAAATTAATTTGATTCGGTTTGGGTTATCATGGATAGGATGACAAAGTCTGTTTACTTCTTGTAGTGTAGACTAACTTTTTGGCTGAGGACTATGTATAGTTGTATCTTCATGAGATTGTAAAGCTGCATAGGGTACTTGTTTTGATTATTTTTTATCATGGTACACAGTTTTTATCTCACTTTTGGAGGTATTTTCTGAAGGGGTTGGGTAATAAGGTTAGTCTGAGTACTGCTTTCCATCCGCATATAGATGGGCAAGTACAGAGGACTATTCAGACATTAGAGGATACGTTTCAGGCATGTATGATTTATTATGGTGGCAATTGGGTTGAGCATCTACCTTTGGTATAGTTTGCTTACAACTATAGCTATCATTCTAGCATTGGGATGGCCTCTTTTGAGGCATTGTATGGTAGGAGGTGTAGATCTCCTATAAGGTGGTTTAAGCTTGGTAATGTACATATTTTCGATCTGGATTTGGTTTATCAGGCTATGAAAAAGGTAAAGGTGATCGAGATAGCTTTAAGGTTGCCCAAAATTGCCAAAAGTCCTATGCAGATGTAAGACATAGAAACTTGATATGTGAGGTTAGGGATAGGGTGTTTCGAAGGGTATCTCCCATGAAGAGAGTAATGCGGTTTCAGAAAAAGAAGAAGCTCAGTCCCCGGTTATTGGTCCTTATGTGGTTTTGCGGAGGGTTGGTAACATGGCTTATAAATTATAGTTTCCATCTAGTTTGAGATCCATTTATCCGGTATTTCATGTCTCCATGTTAAGAAAATATCTTTGTGACCCTTCCTCTGTGGTTCCTCTAGAAGGATTGGATATCTCAGATTCTCTGTCTTATGAAGAAGTCCAAGTTGAGATATTGGATCGGCAGGTTCCTTGGTTACGAACAAATAATGTGGCCTCCATTAAGGTTCTATGGCGGAACCATAAGGTGAAAGAGGCTACATGGGTAGCGAAGGCGGACATGAAATCCAAATATCCGCATTTGTTTTCTACTTCAGATATTCGTGCAAAAGGTATGTGTTCCTAATCACATCTTTATTTTCTAACTTAGTTAAAGGTTGTATTGATATTTGATAAAGTAAATGAATAGTGCTTGTGTTTGGCTTACCTTGTCCATCATTCGGGGATGAATGATCCGAGTAGGGGAGACTAAAACACCCTGGGTTTTGGGCCCCTTAGAAAATTTCCTGGATTTCTGGTTTCTGAACAACATACGACTAGGGGTACAGGTCGTATGCTGGGGTACGGTTGGTAAGGCTTAGTCGTACACTGACTAGTGTTGGTTGGTGGGTTGATTGGTTTTTGTAATGGGTACGACTTGGGTTGGTATGAGTTGTATGGTTGGATACAGGCCGTATGGTTAGGTTTTGCTTCACTTAATCAGAGACTTAGTGAAGTAACTTAGATCTGAATACGACCGGCTCACCATGGGTCATGAAATAGGGTACGAATCGTATTAGCCCACTCGTATGTTAGATAGTAGCAACTATTCTTGGTTCTATTATAGGTATAGGTTGAGGGTACAAGTTGTATCCTTGGATACGATTTGTATTGCATATTTGTATGTTGACCAATATGGGGGTCTATGCGTGGTCTAGGGTATGAATGGTGGGTAATACTCGTATTGAAGGGTACAACTAGTATGGTGGAGTCTACCCACCTGCGGGGATTTTATACAGTTAAGTTGGGGATAATGTGGACATTTCCTCTCTTAACCTATTATGACCCCATAACTTATATCATACTTGGGAGGTTATCTACCCTATTATTCAAATCTCCAACACTTAGAAATACTCTCTAATTCTCTGTAAGGCTCTTTGATAAAGGAAGGTTAGGGTTTTATCTAGAGGAGCAATTTGGGGCTTTTTTGGGTGATATCTCTCTATCCTTTTTATACTCTAAGGCAAGATACTTCTCCCCCATTGTTAGTTCCAACTAAAGGCATGATTTATACACTGTTTTCATGACATGATTATTGTATGAAATTGGGGTTTTGGTATTCAATGCTTGGTTATGGTTTTCGTATGTTTTACTTATGTTTTTACATGCTTTAATGGTGGTTTGGACAATTGGTTGCATGGGAATGGTTTATTGGTAATAGGAATTGATTTTGGAAACACTATGCTCCCAACATATTTGATAAAATGCCTATGATAATTTTTTTACTATACTATTAGACTTTTTATGGGATTATTGCATGGTATGGTTTGGTAATGGAACCCTAAATGTATAAACGATTTCAATGGTTTGTAATGGCTAAATGGTTAGGTTTGGTGGTCATGGTTATGGTTAATTAAACTTCCTTGTGAGGTACAAAGGAATTCCTTAAGTAAACACATTAATGAATAACTTGTGGGGCACATGGGATTCTCCAAGCAAACATAATAATTGAACACTTGTGGGGTACACAGGATTCCCCCAAGTTATCTCAATAATCTTACCTATGGGGTACATGGGAATCCCCTAAGCTTGGCTAAGGACATTGCTTGAAAGCTAGAGTCGGCATGATGATACCACTTCTCATAGCCTTGGTTAATAATATTGGAATAATGGTTTGGTTGGTTGAAAATAGTTTTAATTGGGCAATAATGGTGGGGTGTGATAGCTTACTTTGAAGGTGTGAGTTTTATGGATGGACACTGGAAACTCATGCTTACCGATATGAGGGGTTGGTCATAACGACCATATATGATACTAGAAGGTACATGGAAATTCTCTAAGTACACTGTACATATGTATCATGGAGAGCGAAGGGTACTCAAGAATCCCTTACTCTTATGGTATCTCCGGTTTATGCAACTACACGCATTCGGGACTGTTCAGGGGGTTACGCTAGAACCATATAGCCTGTGGTTTGTTTTAGGACGGTTAAGCTACACATACCCAGGTTAATTGTTTTAAAGGCGTGCTAAATCTGGTTCCCGTTCCCGGCATAGTTATAGATATATGTGTGTGGATTGTATGCATATGGTTGTTTTACTGGTTTTACTGGATGGAATTATTTTATCCTTATCCTGAGTACTTGCTAGCGTTCACCCGCTAACCCATCCTCGGGTTGTTGTATCCCCATGTGATGCAGGAACCGACTATTCTACTCCTCATGCGTAGTTATCAGCTTTTGAGATCAGCTCGATTAGATTGAAATGGTGATCTTCCATATTCCAGCAGGCCCCATTTTATATCATGGACATCTTTGTTTATTTTTGGATACTTTATGTATATTGGTTTTGGCTATGGTTGTGGGCATGTCCCAATCGGATATTGGTTTTCTTATGGATAAAGCCTTTTATGGAACTACTATGGGTTGGTATGGACGTGATCGATAGTGGTGTGAGCCTTAGTATTGGCATTGGTATTGGGGCTGATACCGGTTGACTAAATTTCTCACTATTCTATCTTTTTATATTATATTGTGGACGGGAACTTGGTTGCTATTTCAATTTTGGCGTATGGTTTTTGTTTAGTTATTGTATCAATTGGGTTGTGAATGGTTCGGCTTATTTGGGTCGGTCTTGGTCATAAACCTATCCCATAGTCTGGATTTGTGCAATTATACGCTATCTTGTTATATGTTCGGAATTCACCCGACTCGGGGTATATGCTGGATGGTGGGTTGGGTATCGGGGGTGGTTTTCGGTCCTGATTGGGCTTGAGATACCCATTATGACAAGGACCCTGGTTGGGTCTTGTCAGTTATTTTCTTTGATCATTATAGAAAATTTACCTAAATTTATTTTTTTAAATCTAAGTCTAAAGTTCTTTTCATTTTTTATTCAATGTCAAAAAATTGTGGAAAAATACTTTGGCCGTCCAATTAAGAGATTTCAAGCAGATTGGGTGGGGGGGGTATCATACATTAACCTCAAATTTATGAGACAATGGTATCATACAACGTTTTTCTTGTTCTTATACTCCAAAGTAAAATAGTTGTATTCAACGCAAACGTCGACATAGTGTTGAGATGGGTCATGCCTTATTAACACATGCTAGTATTCCTTCATATTTTTGGACAATTGCTTTTGATACAACAGTTTATATCATTAATAGATTACCAACTCTCCGTCTAAATAATCAGCCGCCCTTTTGCGTCCTATTTAATTTTGATCCTGAGTACTCCTTCTTGCATGTATTTGGTTGTCTTCGCTATTCGTGGCTTTGCCCTTATATGAAAGATAAATTATCTTATCATTCTAAGAGGTGTGTGTTTTTGGGGTATAGCAAAATTCACCAAGGTTAAAAGTTCTTTGATCCTATTTCCTCTAAATTTTTGTTCTCATGACATGTTGCTTTTGATGAAATAGTTTTCCCTTTTGTTTCTCAAGGTGATGCTATGGTGCCATCTACATCCAGCACTGTTGCCCCGCTTACTGTCCAGATACCATCGTCACTTTCATAGACAATTGTGCCTATTTTTTCCTTATTAAATTTATCCGATCCATCTCCTGCAATAGCCCAGTACTGCCCTACGGGATAATTCATCCTTCACCTCTGCAATGTGATGCTCTAAACAGTGTCTAGCAGCAACATCTGATCAGTCCCCTATACAAATACATATTATGCCTACAAATACATCTTCTCTATCTTTGGAGATCCCCTCAAATACATTGCCTACTGAAGGTGGAAACCAAGTGGCTGATTTAGAACAATCTGGTCCTTCAACCGATGTGTGTCATCCTAATGAATTGACATGTTCTTCTAAGTCTCATTCAATGAATACTAGATCAAAAACAGGTTCACTAAAACCAAAGCATCCCACATCTTAGTTAGCTATTTCCTCTTATGTTATTGAATCTTCTGGTTACTATCAAGCTACAAAGTATGCACATCGGCATAGGGCGATGCATGGAGTACAATGCTCTCATTCAAAATGGAACTTGCCAATTAGTTCCACATTCTCCGTCTGAAAATATTATTGAGAGCATATGGGTATTAAGCCTGATGGGTCCATTGATCGTTACATGGCTCAGCTCATTACTAAAGGGTATCATCAAAGACCAGGTGTGGACTATGTTGATACTTTTAGTCCTGTAGTGAAACCTGCCACCATTAGTGGAGTAACTACTAAAAAGGATGATCTATGTTTCATCATCTATGATGCACGTGAAATTATTTTCAAGAGTGAGTTGTTTGTTGATTTGTATTTCCATATATATGAATTAATTATGCATATGATGATAAAGTGCTTGGGCATCTCTCTTGTGGTGATGGCACATAGTCGACACGAGATGTGCGGATTGTGTGATCTTCTAAGTTAAGAGTCATAAAGTGTTTACAAATGTTTAAACAGAATGAGTCAGTTCTTGAGGCTAGGTTTTTTTGTAAAGGTAGTTTGTGAGTTTTAAATTGTAAAAAATAATTGAGAAGGCTTGTTATTTCTGGCGGTGGCATGCCTGTGTTAAGTAGACATTTTCAAGTTTAGTAATTTCTGCGAGTGTTATGAAATAAACTAAGTTATGACTTGTAAAATTTGTTCGAGGGTGATCAAGGACTTAAGCGTGGGGTGTTGAGGTGAGGCTAAAAAATTTGATACTTTTATCATCCTCTGCCTCAGTACATTTGGGGCATTTATCGTCACTTTGAGAACTGATTTCATGTGTTATTCTTATGTTAGTTGTTTTTAATGTGTAGGACGAAGATGAATGAATTTAGGCATCAACATAGATATATTAGACTTGAAGTTTGCATAGGAGTCACAAACGTCAATTAGGAACTACTACGAGGGTGCAAGACTATATATGCAGAGTAAAACATCAACAACAAACAAACCCAATATATTCCCACAAAGTAGGGTCTTAGGAGGGTAAGTGTACGCAGTCCATACCACTATCTCAGAGTTGAGATAGAGAGGTTGTTTTTTATAGAGACTAAGTATGGAGACTAAAAGTGAGAAAAAATCAAGAAGGAACTAGTACATTGTGATGTACCTAGCGAGGTGGGCCGCGTCGTGATACACCTGGCAAGGTGGGCCGCGTCTCAAAAGAAGATCGAGGATGATCAAGTAGGCAACATTTTGGATCCACTAGAAAAAAGGCCTATCATAGCGCGCCCGGTGAGGCAGGACACATCCTGACAGTGCAAAATGCTGCCAAATTTTGCAAAACATCTAGTGAAGGGTAGTTTCATTCCAGGGCTTTTAGGAACTTGATATATACATCATAAACATGATTTTGAATGTATTATCCAGCCAAGTGAGCAAAGAAAGGAAGAACAACATTTTCATAAGTTTTTATTTATTATTCTTTCTTTCATTGAACTCATGCTATTCATGAGTTCTTTATCTTGTAATCGAATCATGAGTGGCTAAATATTTTAATTCTAGGGTTCTGGCATCTACTATGCTTATAAAGATTTGTATTGTTGATTTGCTTATTTTTTCTCGAGCTTAATTATTTTATTTTCCGGCCAACATTATTGAATGCTAATTATGGTGTGTAAATTGGACTCGAAAGAGGAAATATGCTTGCATAATAAGAAAAAGTAGGTATTGACTGTGATCCCTTTTAGGGATCAATTCGCTAACGTGAATATAGAAATATATCTATTAGCCTGACTTAGTTGATACATATAAAACTTCACATACAGTATTCTATGCATTATTGACTGACAATCATAGAAATACAGACGCTAGGAATAGTCGAGTAGTTTTAGAGTTATCTGCAATAAGTAATTAAGGAAAAAAATTAAGCATGTGTTTGGGTAACTCAACCGATTGTTAAAATGTCATGGCGCTGGATCATTCCCTCATTTGAATTAAATCCAATGAATCTTCAACTTGCTTAAAATTTATTGTTATTCTTAGTTAAACTTAGTGTAGTAGAACATCATTCCCAAAAATTATTTGTTACTTGTTAAATAGTTGAAGTAATAATTTAAATTAGACAATTAATTCAACAAGTCCCTATGAATATCAGAATTTAATCTACTATATTATGTGTACAACTGTGTATATTTACGAATGTGCTAGTCGCAAATTCACTTTAAATACTTTAATATTAAGTTTATTAGAATACACTTTGACCTTTGACTTTTTTTAGCATATTCATTTTATTTTCTACATGAAAGCAACCAATGAATTATAGCATATAGGGGAAATAGTCAATAAAAAGATCAATATCATATTCCGTGTGAAAGTGAAAAAAAAGAAATTACAAAGACTTGTTGGTAACCTTTTTAAATATTAAGAACAAGAATATCAATGTAAAGAACAAGACAGGAAGAACAATAAAGAACAAAATAATAAGAGAGCAATATATGATATGTTTCTTCTTTTCAAGTGTGTAGAACATCTTCCTCAATACCTCTATTTATAGTATTACATAGGGGGATTTCAAGAGATGTCATAAACATGACATTAACTCATAAGAAAGTGGGAAAGAATATGGGAAAATGGATGATCAATGAGGAGATAGTGGAGGTGTGGAACTTAGTACACTTAAAGAGGAATTACACCAAGAACTAATGGACATCCACATTATTATAATCATTTACGAAACTCCCCCTTGGATGTCCATTGGTAGACAATGTGCCTCATTAAAATCATACTAAGAAAAAAACCTGAGAAAAAAACCTAGTGAAGTAAAAAGAGTACACATATATTCTTATACGCATTGTTTGCTGCCGAGCTAAAAACATTGCTAGGAAAACTCATTGGAACAAAACCTAGGCCAAGGGAAAAAGAGTGCAGCGCATACTTTACTCCCCTTGATGCAAACATTATTTTGTTTCTCGGAGACGGCGCATCCCAAACTTGAATATCAGCTTCTCAAATGTTGAGGTTTGTAATGCTTTAGTGAACAAGTCTGTCAAATTATCGACAAAACAAATTTGTTGAACATCTATTTCACCTTTTTTCTCAAGATAATGAATAATAAAAAATTATGGTGAAATGTGTTTTATTTTGTCTCCTTTAATGTAACCTCATTTCAACTGAGCTATACATACAACATTGTCTTCATACAATGTAGTTGGAATATCCTTATTCAGAGTAAATCCACACATTTCTTGAATATGTTGAGTCAGTGATCTCAACCAAATATACTCTCGGCTCACTTCATGAGTGGCAATAATTTCTGCATGATTTGGAGAATTTTCAGCTAATGTTTACTTCATTGTACACCATGATATACCTATGTCATGTGTAAATAAATAACCCAGACCAAGTCTTATATGGATCAGACAAGTATCCTGCATCTGCATAACCAATTATTTTTTATTTGGATTCATTAGAATAAAATAATCTTAAGCCAATGGTTCCCCGAAGATATCTGAATATATTCTTGAAATAATTTAAATATTTTTTATTGGCGAAGAGCTGAATCTTGACTATAAACTTACTGGAAAATAAATATTTGGTAGAGTATTATTGGCAAGATACATTAGTGCCCTAATTGCACTAAGATATGGAGTTTCATCACCAAGAAGTTTTTCATCATTTTCTTAAGGTCAAAATAGATCTTTGCTTATATCAAGCGACCTCACAACCATTGGGGTACTCAATGAATGTGATTTATGTGTAAAATTACTTTAAAATCTTTTCAGTGTATGTTGATTGATGGACAAAAATTCTATTTGTCAAATGTTCAATTTGTAGACCAAGATAAAATTTTGTCTTTCTCAGATCTTTCATTTCAAATTATTTCTTCAAATATTCAACAACTTTTGAATGTTTTTTAGGAGTGCTAATGATATTCAAGTCATCAACGTACACAAGTAAATTCAGATTCAGACCTTCTTACAAAATACAAGGGAAAATAGGGTCATTATTGTATCCTTCTTTTAGCAAATATTTGCTAAGATGATTATACCAAATTTACCCTGATTATTTTATTCCATATAAGGATTTCTAAAGCTTTATTAAGCATGTTTCTTGCAAACTTTTATATGCTTCAGGCACTTTGAAGGCTTCTGGAATTTTCAAAAAAATATTATTGTCCAATGAGCCATAAAAATAGGTCATGAAAACATCTATTAGATGTATATCAAGCTTTTCATGAACTGCCAGATTTATTTTATATATAAAGGTAATTCCTTCTACCACGGGAGAATATGTATCTGCATAGTCAATGTCAGGCCTTGTAAAAAATATTGTGCCACAAGTCGTGCTTTATATCTTACGACTTCACCTTTTGCTTTTTTTTTTTGTATAAAAAACCATTTGTACCCCATTGGGTTGATACCTCAGATGTTTGGACTATTGGTCCAAAAATTTTACATTTTTCAAATGAAGTCAATTTCTCTTGAATTGCATTCTTCTATTTTGGTCAATTATTTCTCTATCTACATTTATTGACATATTTTGATTCCAAATTCTCATCTTGTTGCATTATTTCAGTAGCAACATTGTAAGCAAAAATATTATAAACCACAATATTTTTCGTTTCCACCTATTTCTCATCGATACATAACTTATTAAGATATTTTCATTCTCATTAGTTTCAGGTATTTTAACCTCTTCAGTGGTCTTATCATTTGTCAGATATCGGGGCTCTTTTCAATCAATTACCATCATATTGTGATCATTTTAATTTTTTTTGAGGATTTTTATCCTTGGAACCAATTGGCCTACCATATTTCAAATGTGTCCTAGACTTATTTGCATTAACCACTTGGGCTATCGGGACATTAACTCGAACTGGAGCATTTACAGTTGGAATATAACATTTAGTAACCCTTAGAAGGTTAGTAAATGTATCTGGCAGTTGATTTGCAATATTTTACAAGTAAATTATCTTTTGAACCTCTTTCTTACATGGATTTGTTCGAGGATCTAAATAAGATAGTGATAATGCATTCCAATCTATCTCATGTTTCAGTTGCTTATGTTCTCCCCCTAATGTTGGATATACTAAGTCATCAAAATGACAATCAGTAAATCTTATCATAAATAAATCTTCTGTCATAGGTTCTAAATATTTATAATGGAAGAAGATTCATACCAAACATATATCCCTTACCTTCTTTGGGGTTCCATCTTTATGCATTGGAACATATACCGCACACCTAAAAATTTTATGATGAAAAATGTTTGTTTCTTGAAAAAATGTCAACTATAATGGGGAGAATTTATGATAGTTGGATGGTCTTATGCTCATATGTGCTTCTGCATGTAAAATAACATGCTCCCATATTGAAACAGGACTTTTTTCCTCATTAACATCGGTCCAGCTATCAATTGAAGATGTTTGATCAATGATTCTGCTAGACCATTTTGAGTGTGAAGATGAGCAACCGGATGTTAAGCTTTTATTCCAGTGGACATTCAATAATCATTAAAGGACTGAGCTGTAAACTCACCAACATTATCAAGACGAATAGTCTTTATTACACAATCTGGAAATTGTGCTCTTAGCCTTATTATTTAAGCCAACAGTCTCGCAAAAGTTATATTGTGAGTTGATAATAAGCACACATGTGATCATCTTGCAGATGCATCTATCAAGACTATATAATATTTGAAAGTTCCACATCGTGGGTGAAGTGGTTCACATATATCACCCTATATACATTCCAAAAATATAGGGGATTTAATTCTAACCTTAGCTACTGATGGTTTAATAATCAACTTTCCTTGAGAACAAGCAGCACAATAGAATTCCTTTGGTTGAATAATATTTTGATTATTCAAAGTATGCCCATGTGAATTCTCAACAATTTTGTGCATCGTACTAAAACTGGGATGACCCAATCGGTCATGCCAAATGATAAATCCATTAGAATCTATAAACATTTTATTTACTATGGCATGTGATTCGACCATACAAATACTTGTGTGATATAATCCAGAAGAGAGTGTAGGTAGTTTTTCATGCACAAACATTTTCCCTGCCTTTAAATTAGTAATATAAAGGTTTCAACCTTTCCTTAATTTCCAGTCTCAATATGATAGCTATTTTGTCGAATAACCTTGAAACTTAACAATCTTCTTTGAGAATTACGACAATATAATGCATTATAAATGGACAATATTACTTCCCCAGGTAGTAATTATGCGCTCTTCCAAATTCTTCAATTAATTTTGTACTAACAAATATTGTATTAACAAGCCTTTTTCATAATCAAATCAAAGGAATATTTATTTTCTCATAATATAGTGTGGGTTGTAGCACTATCAAGAAGGCACATATCTCTATTACTCATTTTTTATCCAATTGAAGATTAGAGAAATTTTATTATCTTCACAAAATAAAACACATGATAATCAATGTGAAATCTCGCAATCTAACAATGAAACTTAAATACCTTTTTTAAAAAAAAAAACAGCATAATGGAAAAATATGATAACTAAAAAGAATAACATAATAAAACAACATTATTTATTTTCTCAATCAATTGATCAAGATTTAGGTTTGATCTC
>NW_025886441.1:109626-122012 GCF_002878395.1 Capsicum annuum
CATTCACAGGATTAACATTGACTAAGACAACTAAATAACCTTCATGTTTGTGGTCAAGTCATGACATTCACAAAGGTCCACGACCCAAACCAATGCATTCACAAAAATCTCATCACATTCACAAAGAAGGAGGAAACTCGACCCGACTTCAATTGTTCTTTGCAATCACGACTCCCACCTCATAATTATGATGAAGAAAAATATCATTCTCCATATTCGTAGATGGTGGCCTGCATTCACAAAGAAGGAGGTATCGGGCAGCACATATCAATACAAATATTGATGTTTTTGATTTTCAAAACCTTTAAACATATTCTCAATATTTATTCAGGATCTCACAAAAATAAATCATTTATGCTACCCATTTATTTTTGACATTCCAAACTCAATGGGGATGTTGAATTTTTGAGAAAAAAAGATTGTTTGCAATAAATCAGCCCCCAAGACTTTTTATTTTGGCAAATTTTCAAACAATCAAAATGCAAAATAAATGCTCCAAACTCAAACCAATTCTGCTATTAACTCAAATTTGAAATTTTGAATCTAGTGATACTATCCAAATTACCATTTGACACTTAGATCAATAAATGTTGACCAAAGTCAACTATATGGATTTTAAAGTCTCTAAAACCACAAACTCTCCCAAAGCATTTTCAATCACATCAGGAATCATATCGATCATTCCCACACCTAAAATCAAAATATAGCAACTAAAGAGAAGGACAAAACTATCAAATCACATCAAAAGCTAAATTTCATAAATCAGGTCATTATAATATCCACCACTAAGACTCTAGTGCATCATCAATCTAAAAAATAAGAATATACTTGAATCAGCAAAGAGTCAAGGGTAACTACTATACATGTCAAACTCGATCTCCCAAGTAGCCTCCTTAATAGGACAGTGTCTCCACTGAACCTCAACCATCAGAATATCTCTAGAATGCGACCATCTAATATCTTTGGCTAAAATTAATAATTTTTATAGTAGTGAAAAATATCCAACGACTGTTGTAAATAAGTATAAAAGCTATTGCATAAGCTATTATAAATTACTGGAAACCAGCAAATATACCCATATGAGAAATAAAAATAAAAATTATTATATTACTTACCAAAATAACCTATGAGATAATTCCCAGTGATAAACAAATAAAATGAGATCCAAAACTTTCAAGTAAGAAGAAGAAGAAGTAGCAACAACAACAATAATAACAACAATAGTGGATAGGAAAAGAAGAAGAACAATAACAAGAACAAGAAGACCGAGAAGAAAAAGAGAAGAACAATAAACAATAATAACAAGAATGACAATAATGACACCAAATTGAGCTGTGAGAGCGAAGAAGCAAGGGAAAATAAGAAATAAGGAGAGCCGCCTCTGTGTGTGTCTGCTGGGTGGTGTTGCTTTTTTTAATTATTAGGATTTTACAAGATGGGAAAATATTTAAAATAAAAAAAAACTCTGAGGGTAACTAGCACACATGAGTCAAACCCCTTAATCCTTAATTTAATAATTGTCAGCCCTAATAATTAATTAAAACTTAAGCCACCACAATTTTATTTTAAAACTTTTATATCACCCTTAATTTATTATCCCTAGACACCCACCCATCTTTCAGTGTTACTGAAAGAAACTATTGGGATTAGCTCACACAGTCAGGACTGGCTAGCTTCACACCTTACCTTTTTACATTTAATTGACGTTTGTTGTATGTTTAAAGAAAGAAATGAGTAGGCAAACACTTTTGCTGATTTGAAATTTTCAATTTCTCCCTTGCCCTTTTAGAATTTTTGTTGGAAAAAGTTTTCCTTTAGTTCAGTTAATTTAGCATGAATTATTTAATTTCATGCAATGCAATGGTACGTTAACAAGTTACTGTTGTAAATAATTATAATAATGTGAATGTTCATAACTTCTTGGTGTAATTTCTCCTTTAAGTGTAGTAACTCCTACACCTCTACTACCTGCTCATTGATCATCCATTTCCCTATATTCTTTCCCACTTACTTATGAGTTAATGTCATGTTTATGACACCTCTTGAAATCTCTCTATGTAATACTTTAAATAGAGGTTTTGAGAAAGATGTTCTACGTATTTGAAAAGAAGAAACTTATCATATATTGATACCTTGTTATTTTATTCTTTATTGTTCTTCTTGTCCTATTCTTTACATTGATATTCTTGTTCTTAATACTGAAAAACATTTTCAGCATGAAGCTCAAATTCCTCAAGTCTTCTACAGGAGCTTTACCAAGGCAATAAGAATATATCTTATATTTTACACTGTCGGGTACATAATGTTATTAAATTTCTTGTGAAATATTTGAAGGTATATTATATTACTAAGACTACTTGGCATGAACTGGAACCCAAGAGATTCTCTATCTAACTACTTTTAATTTGTTTTAAAAGTTATCTTCTTGTATTATTTATTTAATTTATAAATAATCAATAAGTTCTCAGAATATTAAGTTAAAATTTTAAAAATTGATTAATTTTTGTGAATAAATAAAGTTTACTATTTTGATATTATGTTATTTTATGTTTGTCTAACTTAATTGTATTTTATGATAGTTTTCTTCATTCAAATATATCAAAGCTTGAGTGTTTGACACTTGACATCTCCGGGAAAAATTACTTGTCATGGGTTTTTGACATTGAAATTCACCTAGCTGCAAAGGGTCTTTGTGATACTATTACCTTGGATAATAGAGCATCGACTCAGGAAAAGGTCAAGGATATGATTTTCCTTCATCATTATCCGAATGAAAGACTGAAGGTTGAATACTAGATAGTGAAAGATCCACTTGAATTATGGATTAATTTGAAGGGAAGATATGACCACCTAAAGGAGATGGTACTTCCTTGAGCTCTGTAATATCCCACAAGATCCTAGACAATCTTCCAACTATATGACACATGTTTAAAGGACCCAAAGAATTTATTTCACACTAAGTACAAGTCACATGACCATTTTAACACCCTAAGATTTTGAACATTTTATTTTTAGCCTTCCCAAGTTCAAAATGTTGATTTATGATTTGAAATATGTTTAGGAATATTAAAAGGGTCATACGGGAGAGTTTTGAGATTTTTGAAAGAGGTTTGGAGAGATTATGGACTGCGGAGGCATTAAAAATTCATGATTTCAGTGTATCACGGAGGTTAGTCTCTGCGATATGCAGTGTCTCAAGGAGGTTAGCCTCCATGATAAGTAGCTTGTCACGGAGGCTGGGCTCCATGATAAGTAGCTTGTCACGGAGGCTGGGCTCTATGATAGTCATCGTTCTATAGTACAGTGTAATATCATACAACCTTCATTATGGGGTGAGGGGGATTTTTGTCCTTTTCCACTCCCTAAACACCCAATTCATGACTTAAAACCCAAGAGGGCCATTATTATCCCTATTCATTATCAGTTTATGATATTCAGTCTCCTCCCATTCTCAAGAACGCAAAAAAATCAATGTCAAGTATTAACCCTTATTTTTCAAATATAAACTCTTTTCCCCCTTTTTATGAAATTTCAATATCAATTATGAATTAACTAAATTTTCCCTTAATATTTTTGAATACAAACTATGACAATGTGTTTCCCCATGTGAATTATGTTCTTACATGCTTTATAATCTCATTCACCCATATCATGTTTAGTTGGCACCATGTTAATTATCAATTTATGAATTAAACTATGTGAGCATGTTGTCCTCATATTTTAACATCTTCCCATACTCAAAATCATGGATTTCATCAATTTAGTGAAATATACTATGTTTTGGGTCTAGAAATTATGAATTTTCTTACAATATTATGATGATGTTATTGTATTTAATGTATTATTTAGTGTTGTGGGTTATGAACACCCGATACCTATATGTTTATGCATGTTTCTGATTTCAAGCATCAAGTCGGTTATGTAATGATTTATCATTATATTTAGATTATTGTATTCATATTGAGTAATTAGCAGTTGTGATTCTTGTTAAGTTTAATTAATACAAGTGTTAGTTCAGTTGGGAGTACGATTTAGCATCGATCAAACCAAGGGATGAAGGCTTACCCACTAGTAGAGGACTGAGACTTTTAGTAGCTGTTCCTAAGTTTCCGAACTACATAACCAACATAGGTTATGATATGTCACCTGTCAATAGAGGAATGACACTCTCTTAGGGGTCACCCTCCGTTAGAGGACTAACACTATAGTCTTTTAAGACACCAATTTAGTGGATCCATAAGCTAGTGTCATTACTCGTGGCAAGGTACTGACACCCTTCTAAGTGGGGTTACAAGTTGGACCCTGGTTAGTTTATATTGGGGAATATTGGTTAAATGATAGCTCCCATAGTCTTAGTTCAGTATTCAGCTCATATTAGCTCAGATTTTCATGACCAAGTGTCCAGTTTATCAGTTATTCAGTTTTACAGATTATTTCAGCACATGCTTTACTTGGTCTTGCATTTGTTTTACATGTTTATGCATTCATGCTCAGTATCTATATGTACTTAAGTTAGTCCTTATCTCACATACCAATACATTCAAAGTACTAATTGCATACTCTCTTTTGCGCTACGTTGTCTTATAACACAAGTTCAGATGCTTAGTTCCCCGATCACCCTTAGTTTTTCTAGTGCCACTTAATAATAGTTGTGGTGAGTCCTCATCCATCAAGGATAATTTATTTGCATCTATTTTAAATACTTTCTTTGTTTCAGTTAGTCGGAATTAGTTGGGGGTTTGTTCTATCAATTCCTTATGTTTTAGAGGCTTTTAGATAGTTAGATTTGTTTTTAGGTTTTATTAGTAGTTCAGAATTATTGGGTATTATTCCAGTGTTACATCTTAATAGAATTTCTCATCAATTTAGCTTCCATATTTTAAGTTTTATTATTACCTTATTTAGTGATCATAGTAGATACCAGATTCATGGGTTAGCTTGGGGTCACTTGTGGCGTTAAGCACCGTGTTACGACTAAGGGGTAGTATCGAGTCATGACAAAACATGGTATTAGAACTAGGTTTTAAGGTGTCCTGAGGTGTTTGAAATTTGCATTGAGTAGATTCTTGGGCATGGGTGTAAAGTGCACCACACTTATGGGCAAGAGGCTATAAGATATTTTAGGAAAGTTTCCCCTCTTCCAGTATTCTTGTCATGCAAAATAGTGTGACCTATATTGAACTACCTTTTCTAACTCGTACTTCATATATTTTTAGAAAATGGCTCCCAAAAAAAATAATGGAAGAAGTAACGGGGATCAACTTGTACCACTACTTGTTCAGCAAGACCTTCTGAACGAATATATTTCCCATACCAAATTTAGGACTGCTTTCACCATTTTGGCACCAAGACTATTACAACTCACAATAACTAGTAGGTTATTTCTCTATCCAATCTAGTAGTGAGGATCTGAGAATTCACTTAGATGAATCCCCCTTTGTTTTATGGATCCAAATCTTAGAAGGATCCGAAAAAGTTCTTAGATAGGGTGTATAAAGTGACATACATCTTGGGTATCACTTCGAGTAAGAGTGTAGACTTAGCTTCTTACCAGTTGTAGGGAGTAGCACACTTTATTTAAGTAGTGGAAGGAGGACAAGGTTGTTGATGTAGGATCAATAAAGTGGGAGGATTTTTTCATAGATTACTTAGATAGGTTCTTCCCCTCAGATTTGAGGGAAGCTAAGGTTCAAGAGAGTATAAATTTAAAGCAGGGTAGAATGAGTGTAAGGGAATACTTGCTCAAGTACACTCAGTTAGCGAGGTATGCTTCGACTAAGGTGCCTAACACTAGGTCCATGAGAAGTAAGTTTGTGTCTAGTGTATCTAACAATGTAGTCAAGGTGTGTAGGACTACCATGCTGATTAAAGAGATGGACCTTTCTACA
The DNA here is from genome assembly GCF_002878395.1 of Capsicum annuum. NCBI lineage: Eukaryota > Viridiplantae > Streptophyta > Magnoliopsida > Solanales > Solanaceae > Capsicum > Capsicum annuum. The sequence goes on from NW_025886441.1 coordinate 115,515, forward strand.
CTAATGATTCATGCTCAGCAGATTGAGGAGTAGAAGATCAAAGAGAAGGGATAAGAGAATAAGAGAGCCAAAACAAGTATTTTGAACTTCTCACAACAAAAGTCAGAAGGTGGGAGTCGTTCTTAGTTTTGTCAGAAGTTTTTGGCTCCAGCCCTATCTTTAGATAGTGTGCCAGGTAGAACAATTGTGATAAGCGATAGGCTCTAAGTCCTAGGGTTACGTGAATAGTGGTCGCACCAATCTGCTTTGCAGGAGATATGGTAAAAACCATTAGGGGAAGTGTAGGACATGCAGTGATACATTTTTGGATAAAGCAAGCCAGGCCATAAGATTAGGGATTTCCCAGTGGTTGCCCAGAAGGGTTACGATTTTCATCAGCCAGGTGAGTCTAGTTTTTTCAGCTCCAGTAGGTCGCCTAACTCGACAAGACGCCACTTCCAGTACCACTAATGGGAAACTTCAAAATCATATTTATGCTCTCCAGAATTGACATGATTAGGAGATATCTCCTGATATAGTTACGAGTACGTTGCAATTCTTTCATCTTCATGTTTATGCATTGTTAGACCTCGTAGCTTTACTTTCTTTTATGACTCGCTATATAGAAGTATACTTTGGGTTTAGGCCCAAAATCTTAGCAGAACCCTTCTCAGTGTCTACTCTAGTCGGTAGTTCTATTATAGCCAGATGGGTATACAAAAATTTCTCGACCACAGTATCTTAGAAAGTTACCTTAACATACCTCATAGAATTAAAGATGATTAATTTTGATGTCATTCTCGTCATGGATTGGATCCACTCTTGTAATGACTCATTCAATTATAGAAATAGAATTGTCTAGCTTTAGTTTCCTAATGAGCTCATCTTAGAGTAGAGGGGTAGTATCTCAATGCCTATTAATTAGTTTATCTCCTATGTTAAGGCAAGAAAGATAATATTTGAGGGTTATATTTACTATCTCTTTTGAGTCAAGGACTCAAATTTTGAAAATCCGAGTATTGAGTCAATCCTAATAGTGAATGAGTTTCCTAAAATGTTTCATAAAAATCTTCCTGTAGTTTCTCCTGAAAGGGAAATTGACTTTGGAATAGATCTCCTCCTAGATACCTAGCTTATCTTAATTCCTCCTTACAAAATGGCTCCAGCTGAGCTTAAGAAATTGAAGGAACAATTGAAAGACCTCTTAGATAAGGGTTTTATCAGGCCTAGTGTCTCTCTTTTGGGCTCTCCAACACTCTTCATATGCAAAAAAGATGGTTCTCTCAGATTGTGCATCGACTACTGTCAATTGAACAAAGTCACAACCAAGAATAAGTATCCTCTCCCCAAGATTGATGACTTATTTTGACAACTTTAGGGTGAAAGCAATTTCTCTAAGATAGACCTCAGATTCGGCTATCAATATCTCAGAATCAGAGAATGTGACATTTCAAAGACAACTTTTAGAACTCGATATAGTCACTTCAAATTTCTAGTTGTCTTTTGGACTAACGAATGCTTCTGCATCTTTTATGGACTAGATGAACAAGGTGTTCAAGCAGTACTTGGACATATTTATCTTAGTCTACATAGATGATATCCTTATCTATTCTCATAGTGTAGGTGATCATGCAGGCCATTTGAGAATTCTATTGCAGGACCTTAAGGATCACCAGTTATTCGCTAAGTTTAGCTAGTATGATCTCTAGTTGAGATTAGTATCTTTACTTGGTCACATTATTTTCGGTGATAGCATTTAAGTTTTCTCAAAAGACTAAAGCAGTGAGAAACTAGACTTGGCCTATCTCTCAATTTGATATCAGGAGTTTCTTGGGTTTAGTCAGTTACTACAGATGGTTTATTGAATGATTCCTTTCTATTCCTTCTCCCATGTCTTGACTAACTTAGAAAAAAGTCAAATTTTAGTAGTCAAATTCCTGCGAGAAGAGTTTTTAATAGTTGAAGACTCAACTTACTTTTGCTCTAGTGTTGACTCTACCAGAGGATTCAGGTGGGTTTGTAGTTTATTATGATGCTTCTAAAGTTGGTCTCAGTTATGTGTTAATGTAGTGAGATAAGGTCGTAGCCTATTCTTCTAGACAGGTCAAACCCATGAGAAAAATTACCCGACTCATGATCTTGAGTTGGTAGTAGTTGTCTTTGCCTTAAAGATTTGAAGGTATTCTCCTTAAGGGGTTCCTATTGGCGTGTTTACGAGTCATTAAATTTTATAATATATATTCAATCAGAAGGATCTAAATCTTCATCAGAGAAGGTGACTTAAATTCTTGAAAGACTATGATATGATTGGGTTGTATCACCTAGGTAAGGCCAATATAGTGGTTGATGCCCTTAGTAGATTGTCTATGGGAAGTGTTGTGTATGTTTAGAAGGATAAGAAGGAGTTACTCTGTGAGGTTCATCAGCTTGCTAGATTAGTGTTCAGTTGGTTGATTTAGCCGAAGGTAGTATATGGGTTCAAGATGGTTCGGAATCTTCATTGGTGGTTGAAGTGAATGAAAAGCAAGACAGAGATCCTACACTGGTTAAGTTAAAAGAGGCATTTTGAGATTAGAAAGTTGAGGTTTTTTCTTAAGGGGGAAATGGTATGCCTCACTGTCACGATAGGTCATGTGTTCCGAGTATGGATAATTTGAGCCAGAGAATATTAGAAGAGGCACATAACATTCCATATTCTATTCACCCAAGAGCCACTAATATGTATCGGGATTTGCGGGAAGACTATTGGTAGAATGGTATGGAAAAAGATATTGTGGAATTTGTGGCTATGTGTTCAAATTATCAGCAGGTTAAGGTTGAGAACCAAAGGCCTTGTGGTACTCTTAAGGAGTTTTTCATTCCCATGTGGAAGTGGGAAGTGGTGAACATAGATTTTGTTATAAGATTACCTCATATTCGTTGTCAAAGTAATTCTCTTTGGTTCATTATTGATAGAATGACCAAGTCAACCCATTTCTTGCTAGTTCATACTTTGTACTCAGTTGAGGATTATGCTAGACTCTATCACAGGGAATTGGTAAAGTTGATGGGGTTCCATTGACGATCATTTTAGATAGAGCAGCCCAGTTTACCACTTACTTTTGGAAGACTTTTTAGAAGGGTCTTGGTACCCAAGTCTATTTCAGTACAACTTGTCATCCTCAGATAGATGGTCAGGAAAAGTAGACAAACATTAGAATATATGTTGAGGTCTTGTGTTATTGACTTTAAGGGTAGCTGGGATGACCACTTACCTTTAATTGAGTTTGCCTATAACAACTATCACTCCGATAGCCAGAGGGCTCCATTTGAAGATCTTTATGGAATAAGGTATAGATCTCCTATTGGTTGGTTTGAAGTAGGTAAGACTGCTTTGATAGGGACATATTCAGTATATAAGGTGATGAAGAAAGTTCTGTTAATTCAAGAAAGGCTGAAGACAACCCACAACCCACAAAAATTCTATGCTGATGTGAGGAGAAGAGATCTCAAGTTTGATGTTGGTGACTTGGTTTATTTGAAAATTTCACCCATGTAAGGGGTAAAGATTTTTGCTAAGAAAGGGAAGATCAGTCCCTGCTAGGATATCCCATATAGGATTTTAAGACATTTTGGGAAGGTAGCTAATGAAATAGATTTGCTTGCAGAATTGATATCAGTGCATCCGGTGTTACATGTCTCTTTGCTAAAGAAATGCATTAGAGCCCCAGCTTCAGTCGTTCCTTTAGAGGGTATAGGCGTGAAAAATAGCCTTTCCTATAAAGAAGTCCAGTTAAAATCATTGATCATTTGATTTGTAGGTTGAGAAATAAGAAAGATTCCTTGGTAAAGGTTTTGTAGAGGAATCAGTTTGTTGAGCGAGCTACTTGGGAAGCAGAAACTGATATGTGAGGCAAGTACCCCCATTTTTTTCTACGAATTTAGATTCAGCTTAAGGTAATGGTTTCCCCTAAATTATTTGTCTCATTTTCTATCTCAGCTATCCATCCATACTCATGACAGAACATGCATTTATAAATTCAGTTCAGTCAATGCGTCATGTTTTAGATTCAGCTATTTAATCATGATTCAACTCATAAGTATTCAGTACCTGATCTCACTCTTCCTAGTATGTCAACTCAGATAATTTCATTCTGGGATAAATGATTCTTAGGGAGAGATATTGTAATACCTGCAAGATCCTAGGCAAGCTTCCAGTTATTTGTCGCATGTTTAAAGGTCCCAAAGCAATTATTTCACACTAACTATAGGTGACATGGCCATTCTAACACCCTAAGATTTTGAACATTTTATTTTTGGCCTTCTCGAGTTTAAAACATTGATTTATGAGTTGAAATATTTTTAGGAATGTTAAAAGGGTCATCCGGGAGAGTTTTGGGATTTTTGAAAGAGGTTCGGAGTGATTTTGGACCATAGAGACAGTAAACCTCCACGATTTTAGCGTTTCATGAAGGTTAGTCTCTGCGATAAGCAATGTGTCATGGAGGTTACTCTCTACGATACGCAATATGTCAAAGAGTTTAGTCTCCATGATAGGCAATATGTCACAAGGGGCTGTCCTCTATATTCATTGTGCCACGCTGTAGTGTAAAATTATGTAGCGTTCATTAAGGTGTGAGGGGTATTTTGGACTTTGTCATCTCCCTAAACACCCAATCCATGACTTAAAACCCAAGAGGGGCATTATTTTGCCCATTTATCATTAGTTTACGATATCCAGTCTCCTCTCATTCTTAAGAACACAAAAAAATCAAAAGCTTCTTCCAAGAATTCACCTATTCAAGGTCTCAATTCCAATCTTTCTTCATGAATTCAAGAAAACTCAGGTATGTGGGGTATTAATCAATGGTTTTCTTCCGCCCATTGAGTCCCCAAAAATCCCTTATTTTTAAAGTATAAACCCTATTCCCCTCTCTTTTTGAAATTTCAATGTCAAGTATAAATTAACTATATTTTCCCTTAATAGTTATGAATACAAACCATGACAATATGTTTTCCCATATGAATTATGTTATTTCATGCTTTATAATCTTAGTCACACATATCATGCGTAGTTGACACCATGTTAATTATCAATTTATGAATTAAACTATGTGAGCATGTTATCCTCATAAGTTTAACATCTTCCCATACTTATAATCATGGATTTCATTAGTTTAGTGAAATATACTATGTCTACGAATCATAAATTCTCTTCTAGTATTGTGATGATGTTATCATATTTAATGTATTATTCAGTGATGGTGGATTATAAACACTCAATACCTGTATGTTTATGCATGTTTCTGATTTTAAGAAATGAGTCAGTTAAATCATGATTTTATCATCATATTTAGATTATCATATCCATATTAAGTAATTACAATTTGTGAGTCCTGTTAACTTTAATCAATACAAATGTCTTTTCAGTTGGGAGTAATATTTAACGTTGAACGAACCAAGGGATGAAGGCTAACACACCAGTAGAGGACTGAGAACTTTAGTTATAGTCCCTAAGTTCCAGAACTACATAGTCAGCGTAGGTTATGAAATGTCACCCACCAGTAGTGGACTGACACCCTCTTAGGGGTCGTCCACCAGTATAGGACTGACACCCTAGTCCTTTAGGATACCAGTTTAGTGGATCCACACAACCAGTGTTAGTACCCATGGTAAGGTACTAACACCTTTCTAACTTGGGTTATAAGTTGGACTCTGATTAGTTTAGATTGGGGCATATTGGTCAAATGATAGCTTCCATAGTCTCAGTTCAGTATTCAGGTCACATCAGCTCAGGTTTACATGGCCACGTGTTCAGTTTATCAGTTATTCAGTTTGATAGATTATTTCAATATATGCTTTACTTGGTCTTGTATTCATTTTACATGTTTATGCATTCATTCTTAGTATCTATATGTACTTTAGTTAGTCCTTACCTCATGTACCAGTACATTCAAAGTACTGATCACAAACTCTCTTTTGTGCTATGTTGTTTTATAACATAGGTTCAGGCGCTTAGTTCCCCGTTGCCCTTAGTCAATCCAGTGCCACTCAGCAGTAGTTGTAGTGATTCCTCATCCTTCGAGTATTTCAAATTATTATTAGTACTTTCTATATTTTAGTCAGTTTGAGTTAGTTGAGGGTTTTTTCCATCAACTCTTCATGTTTTAGAGGCTTTCTGATAGTTTGATTTGTTTTCATCTTTTATAAGTAGTTCAGACTTATTGGGTATTGCTTCAGTATTACATCATAACAAAATTACTTATCAGTTTAGCTTCCACATATGATGTTTTGTTATTACTTTATTCAGTGCTCACAGTAGATCCCAGATTCATGGTTTAGCTTCGGGTCACTTGTAGCCTTAAGGACCATGTTAAAACTAGGTGGTAGTCTTGAATCATAACAAGATCATTAAGAGTTGATGCCCTTATGGTTTTATGATTTTAAAATCATTGTTGAATATAATTTTCTATATTCAGGATTGTTTCCCAATTGAAATTATATGGGGAAACTATAAATGACGAGTACATGATGGAAAAA
>NW_025886441.1:122112-122754 GCF_002878395.1 Capsicum annuum
GCCTAAAATATCATATTACAGCAACAATACCATGAAAAAGGCTTTCATAAGTATTCTGAGTTGATCTCATGCCTTCTGGTGGCTGAGCAACATAATGCCCTTTTGATGTAAAATCATGAAGCTTTGCCTACTAGAGCTACTCCATTATCAGAATCAAATAGTCTACAAGCACATGACCAGCATGAAAAAAGACAAGATTGGGGTCATAATAATATGCGTGGACGTGGCAATGGTAGAGAACGATACAATAATCATCATGGTGGTGGAAACTAGACAAGGGAGAACCAAATGGGTCTTAAAAATAATCCTTTAAGAGGCAATTCTCATCATTGTAGCATGAAAGACCATTGAAAGAATAAATGTCGGGCACCTAAACACTTTATTAGGCTCTATCAAGAATATTTCAAAAGAAAGAGAAATGCAAGTGGGACCTCTTCTAATGCCCAAATGAAGTCACACTTGACTTCTGAAAATGATGATGAGGCAGGACCTTCACAAAAATATGATGACAATGTTGAGGTAAATTTGGTTTTGAAAAATGATAATTTTGATAGCCTTGATGATATCACTCATTTGGAAGTTGAAGACTTCTTTAGAGATCAAACCTAAATCTTGATCAATTGATTGAGAAAATAAATAATG
>NW_025886442.1:0-3001 GCF_002878395.1 Capsicum annuum
AGGGTTGATAGACTATGTCCACCAAAATCTCCACAAAATTCAAACCACCAAGTTCCAAACTCACTTGACCAAAGGCTACCTTCAAAATTCCAAACACCTCAAGTCCAAAGATTCTATACTTCACAAAATCCAATGACTCCTCTCCACGAGTTAAAAATCAAAGAGAGTGAGGCCAAGCCTCAAGATAGAGAGAAAATGAATGGTGAGGTACAAGATGAATATGAAGAAAGAAGGGAAAAGGAAGGGGAAACCATGGGTAGTGAAGTTGGAAGGGGGAAAAATGCTTGATTGTGGATCTTGTCCACAAAGGACCCTTGTTATTCCATAACCCAAATGCTAGAATTTTTCCTAGTATTTTCTCTTCTCATGTGCAGGTTCAAGACTCTAGAAGTCCCGAGGAGAAGCCCAAGAAAGTTCCCTTCAAGCCCTTGGCCGAAAGTCCCAATTTTAGGATAGGTGATAAAGCAATTAGTCCAAAGAGAAACCTTGACATAATCCCTTGTAATGTGGAGAATGAAGGCTGCCATAATGTAAACCCAAGTGAAGAACACATTTCCCATGATCTACAAGGTAACAAAGCTATCTTCTACACTTCCTTGAACTTAAAATGTTGTGACTTGGCTAGTAGTGGCCAAAGCGGTGTAGTTTCAGATTTTCTTAGTAAAGAAGTGCGTGAATTTTCCTTTTGTGATACTCTTGGTGTTGTTAGGTTGCATAAGGACCAAACTCTTATTGTGAGTACGCAAGCACTAGTTGATCCTTTAGATGACAAAATTAATTCTTTTTGTAAGAATATTTTGTGTCCATCTTGTGCTAGCACTCATGACTTGAATAAGGTTCCATTACTAAGTGACAAGAGTATTCACACACTAGTTGACCCTTGTGAAAACCGAGGTGAATCTATGTTGGTATGTGAGTTGCCAACAACTAGTGAGGATGTGAATGATGATCAATTTACTCACGAATATAGTCTACTACTTGAGTTTATGTATGATGTTCTTGATGAGCCTCAACTTAGTGTTGATGTTTATAATGTTGATCTTGATAATGAATATGGTCCTTTGAACTTCTTATATGGTGAGAACTTTGCTATTAATTGTGTTCTTGGTGATCATGTGTATGGAGAAATTGTAGATGATGAGATGTATGTTATTAAGGAAAGCCTACTAAGTCGTAGGTCCTTATCCTTTTGTGCTAACCTTCCTTTAAGAACAAATGCTTTGGGTGAGTGTGATACCCTAGTGGATGGAATGAGTAGCTTTGATTTAGTCCCTTGGCCACTTCACCCATTTGATCCCGGTGTACTAGTGGGGAGGAAAAGGGATTGTTTCGGCTTGTGCTTATTTCCCTTTGATGTTTGTCTTCTACCTATCCTTTATAATGCTCATACTAGATGTTTCATAGTTAGAACAAATGATTGCTGGTTGTATTTTAAAAGTGTACCCCCTCGGCATGATGTCTTCACACTTGACTCCTTTTTATACTATCTCTTTAGCTATGATGATAAACATGTTAATTCTGAATTTGTATTGTGTAGACGTAGAGTGTTTGGTGGCTGGTTTCCTTATTTGAATGATAGTGATATGTGGGTGAGGTGGACCTTAGGATCAATAGTGGAACCATATTTGATAAGGTCCTTTGTAGAGGTAATAAAACAAATGTATCTTATGGTTTCCAAGCCAAAGGTAGTCTTACCTTTTGGGTATAGTAAAGTCGTTAAGACCATTTAGTTTTCTTATCTCTTGATATTTGCCAAAACCGCCTCCTTTATGCCATTATGCTAAGCTTTTCATGTCACACACAAAGGACCCGTGGTTGTATTTCAAATGTGAACAACCTTGGCTTGTTGATATATGTGATGATTTTGGGTTGCACTCTCCTCTCTTTGATGCATATCTTAGTCATGTCTTTTGTGTTTCTTGAAGTAAGTGTTTAATGATTATTACAAAGGATTGTTGTCTATATTCTAAAAGTGTGCCCCCTTGATGTGTTCATATAATTTGGCACTAATGCTAACCCTCCCACCAAGAGGATTGTGTGCTTGTTTTTCTTCTCTCTTTGGTTTTGCAAGATCTAAATTTGAGGATAAATTCCTTCAAGATGGAGAGGATGATACAAGTATGAGGTGCACAAAATGGTACAAGGCATTGTCAAAGGTTCAAACTTCGAAATTGGCAAGTGTTTGGATCATTTTAAAGCCTTGTCAAGTTGAAGAAAAAAAAGGAAACCATTACACTCAAGAGGCGCCTCACTTGAAGGACAAAATGGACTTTGTACACTATGTGCCCCATTTTAGGGCTACTGTTGTCTTTTAAGACTCTCTTTTTATACTCCAAAGGAGCACCCTCCATTAAGGGTATTTTTGTCCTTGTTTGAAATAAGTATAAATAGGCACCTTAGCTCTTATTTTTTCTTAGTTTTAACATAATGAATGGAGTGAATTTTCAGATTGTAAAATTAGTATTAGCTTGTAGTATTCTCCTTCTCCTTATGAGAGAGAAACCAAATTAGGGTTAGCACAATATATAGATTTCACTTGTGTTGACAAATTGGCAAGAAAGGTGTGTTTTAAGGAGTGTGAATTCCCTTGGTCCACCTAAGAGGAAGATTTGAGCTTCTATTGGTGAGGTGTGATTGATGGTTTGATACACCATCTTTTGTTAATCACTTTGTAGAAGTAAGGGTCTTTCTATCTATCCTTTAATTTCAAGTATTCTTCTTCTTCATCACCTTTCTTTGTGTTGTTTTTCTCTTTATGTGCTTGCTGATTTTTGCATCTTATATGTCCATTTCGTAAATTTCTAGTCTTCTCTTGTATCATTTGGTATCAAATCCACGTTTTAGGGTTGTTCCTACAACCCTAAGTCTTGGATTATTGATTACCTTGAAGAAAATCAACAAAAAAGAGTGTAGAAATTCGAAAATCTCACAAAAAAATTGTTAACCTATTTTTGTGTTTTGACAGATTTTTAGATCTTAGATCTACTTTATTTTTGTGTGT
>NW_025886443.1:0-1463 GCF_002878395.1 Capsicum annuum
TTTGATATAATCCCAATAAGTAAAATTGGCAAGAGTTTGACCCATCGGCCCATTGGTATAGATCGTTGTGTCATTGATGAAATGCCCCATTCTTCAATGGGAATAAGTTTTTTAATTACCATCTTGGAATATCCATGTACTCCCGGGGTAGTTTCGCCGAGGGGGCTGTGGTCAAAGGTGGCACTGAATGTCTGTACGAGTATGTGTTCATAATAAGTTCGAGTTTTGTAAGATTCTCCAGTAAAATAGACATTAGCAGTAAGATAATTCTTGAGTATTCGCCAAGCTTCTTCCGAATTGTCTTGTGCAGGAATATGCTGATTTTCAATATATAAAATAAGTTCTCTAGCCTCTAGCTTTTCATATGAAGGCTTATCTTCAGTGTTTTCTTGAACCATGGATGCAAAAGATTCTGCAGTTTTTTGTTGATCAGATAAATAAGATTGTAATTGTTTGAATAATGGATGAGTTTCAGGGATATCTTCTAAATGTACAGAAGAACCAATATTTAGAGTTTTTGATGAAGATGATTCATCACGAGGAATTTTTGAGTTGATTAAAGTCCTATTCCCTTGTTGTAATACAGGAAAATTAGAGCTTGCAGAGCTATATGCAGAATTTCTTCGATCAAAATATGAAGGGTTTGTTCTTCCGCTTTGATATAAAGAATTTGGATTTCTTCCACCTCGTCCTCTACCTTTGGCGAGTTGTCAAGGAGGATCCATACTGCATTAATAATCAGGAATTTGATCAGCATAACATGACATATATTCGATGAGATCTTCATAAAGTGTATCCTTTGTAATAAGGTCGTCAATGACTTTCCGTAGTATGAGCATGTGTAAATCCTTATTTAGAGGAACTGCCTTTATAAAGGTGAGTAAGAACTTTGCAGAGAAGAAGTGTAGAAAGAACTTCATTAAATCTGTAAGCATTAATCACTTAAGCCAATATCAAACCAATAGATTTCGTCATCAATGAGTTCGTTGTGGTTAAGGGAAAAATCTTCTTCTATTAAGCAATGAATTAAAGTTTCTAAGATAAGAAAATGAATATCTTCATTTAAAGGAATGCATTTGATAATAGTTATTATAATTTTTTCAGAGAGGAAATATGTGTAAAAACTCATATCAGATATTCTCTAGATAAAAAAATCAGGCAAAGAATTTTCACTACCCTTTTTGTGTTGTATTTCATAATCAAAAGGGGCTAATTGAGCTTGCCACCGCGCAAATATTAATTTAGAAGCATCATGTTTGAAGTCTTTATTAAACATAAATTTGATGGATTGAGCATCAGTACGAATTATAAATTTTTGGTTATACAAATCATCTTGGAATTTTAAAATGCATTTTGATGTTTGCAATTGTGATGAACTGATGTATAAACTGCAAGCGCAATAATAATAATAATAATAATAATAATAATAATAATAATAATAATAATAATAATAATAATAATAA
>NW_025886444.1:0-50563 GCF_002878395.1 Capsicum annuum
AAAAAAAAAAAAATTTAACCTCAACCTTCGTCCTAAAAACCACCCCTCCCCTAAATATTTAGTAGCTTAATTGGTTAGTTACCTGAACTTCCACCTTATTGGTGAGAGTTCGATTCCCCATATTGTAATCCCCTTACCCTACCCCTAATTTTTTTTTTAAAAACCTACCCCTCCTACTCCCAACCTCTTACCCCACACCCCTTCTTAAAAAATAATTTTTATTTTTTAAAAAAATTAAATTTTTAAAAAATATTCTTACCCCACTCCCACTCCCTACCCACCCACTCAACTTTTCAAATCCATTCAAATTTATTTTCTTTACAAGAGATAAATATTAATATTTTAATATTTTTTAAACTAAACGGGATGTATTGGGCGGGTTAAGACCCGATCCGATTTTTACCCATTTCAACCTAACCCATTTCAACCCAAAGTGAATTTGGGCGGGTTATGACCCAACCCGATAGCCAATTTAACCCATTTAATATCTTCAATCCCAACCCAATCCGCCCATTTGACACGCATAATAGCCACGTATCAGAAACTAAATTTCTTCGTTAAAGCTCAATATGTCCTTCCTCAACTAAAAGCACTACTCATAAACATAATAAACAACTCAAAATTCAAATTCTCCTCACAAACAAGTTTTGTTTTAATAGAATAGAAAAAATGCTCATTGTGTTTTAGTTGGCCCATTACACAAGAGATAGACTGGCTCAATGGGGTATCAATGTAGCCACTATATGCACTATGTGCAACCTAGAACCTGAATTTGTTATGAACTCTGTTATAGGCTTTGGACTTGGGCCTAAGGTGAAGTTATAACCTAACAAAAGAGTGAATTTCATTTGGGATCCGGGTTAAGCAAACACGTTAAATGAGAGCAGTTACCTACAGAAGAGATTATGCAAATTATGTTGAAGCTTTGGCTTAGTCTATTTTCTCTCATCTCTTCTTCAATGGTCTATTATTTCATCTCCTTCTAGTTATCTTCTTCCTCTGTTACTCGTAGATTTCCCATTAGTGTTTGTCTGTTGTTACTTTGTCGCTCGAATTCGTATTTATACTCGGATTTGGTAGTATAATATATATATATTAGAGTTGTGGTGTAAAATTGAGGTTGTTACATTGGTGCTTTCATCAATCGTACTCCTACTGCAGTGATGGTCCTCGATAAGTTTTGTGGCATCAACCCAGAAGGGTGGATTCGTCGTGCCGAACAGTAGTTTGCCTACATTGGTTTCCCCAAGAAGGATTTGCTACCTCTTGTTCCCTTTTATCTTGATGATGCTATTCCAATGGTTGTATCGTAACAAGTAATTTTTTAATTGGAAGCATTTCACTGAGAAATTGAGAATCCATTTTCGAAATGGCTCTAACATGATGCATAACCATGTCGACATTGCCCTTAATTTGCTACAGAAGTTAGACAAGAGTTACTTTTCTATGCTCAACAAACTTGACAATCTGCACCGTGCACTGTCAGCTTGCTCTCAGCTAACCACTACAAATATCAGGCTTTCAGATATGAACTTGTCTTGCGAAGATGAAGAGGATTCTGACTTGTCTAAGCCAGTCGAATATTCTCCTGTCTCTACAAATCTAGGGAAGACGATTGACAAGTCAGTTAAGGGATTTTCAGCAACACATGAGGGCTAGGTGTTTGATGATTTGTATCAATAAATTAAGCCTAAATTTCCAAAGTTATCCCTTACAGATGATAATTTCAGGAATATGGGTCGGGTTCTCAACAAAAATCGAGAGTCAGAGATTGAATATTGTGGGAAATTAGGTTTTAATATTGGAATCAGTGAACTTTCTTTGGTTATTGAGGATGAAAAATGTATCACAACATACCAAGATGAAGAGAACTCCAACGCTTATGTGGGTCAGGTATTTGCTAATTTTTATTATGGACCTGAGTACTCTTTGATTGCACATGAAGTTTTTGAAGAACTATGAAAAAGAAGTGCTCTCTTAATTTCTGTTATTATTTTGATGCCTGATCATATATCCATACACCTTCCCTTTGATTCCGGTGAGCCTATTCATCTACCTATTTCATTGAAGTGTTGGCTTCAAAAATTTGGTATACTTCGTAGATATGCAGGAAATCCACTAAATTTGGAAACAAAAGTTGTCAACATATGGAATATAGACTATGTAGCTAGTGTGTTTGACCAAATTGCTTATCCAACTCCTTCTATATTAAATATCTTTACTAGCTACTTATCTAAGGATGAAGTGGGCCGAAATATTGCTTGTTTCTCTGTTATGCTCTATTATTTTTCCCAAAAACATCTAGTTGTGTTATATACCTTAAGGGTGCAACTTTACTGGATAGTTATGCTATCCATTTGAACTAACTTGGCTCAGGAAGGTTCCAACAGATGCTTGAACTATCCTAAGTTAGATTAGGATTCCTATTTGATCCTGGATCTAATTTACTTACTATATTCCTTAGAGTTATAAGAATTCTGTATATTGTGTTGCTTTGGGTGATTTGTATCATGATAAGTTAATTATGTCAACCTTGTGGAATTCTCGCAATTGGGTTGATAATGGACAGGAGCGTAATCTTTATGATATCTTGTTGTCTAAATCGAGAGAGCTTGGTAGTGAGAAGAAAATAGAGGGGGTGTTCGAGGCATTTGCTACACGATTCTCAGAACAGATGCAAAATATTCTGGTCAACAAAGATAATGTGCTCTTGTTTGCTATGTTTGGAGTAGTTCATTTATCAAGGCGAAATTCATCATATCTTGTTTTTGATCATGGTCCTTCTCTTGATTATGATATGATTGTGATGTTTGTCACCCTTTTTTTTAACAAAAGAAAGATATTGATTTTAAGTTTGAAAGAGTTTTTATTATTAAGTGACAAAAGATGAAATTTATTTCAAAAAGGATTCATTTTATAATTAACTTAGAGTCACCACTTGACATAATCGGGTGTGCCAAGTCACCTTTGGAAATTCTTTTTCAAAACTGTTTTTGACTCTTTAAAACTGGTTTGCGAACAGAGATTTCGGCTAAGGAATTCTGTTGACTGAGGGGAAGGTGTTAGGCACCCCTCGATCCTGTGGTTCGACCGCGATCGCTTGGAGGAGCATATCGGATAATTCGACACTAAGTATAAACCACATAAAACACACAACAATTAAATAATTTAACACAAACAAAATAAATCCCAAAAATATAATATCTAGTCCAATTATACAGTCCCAAAATAGAAAAATGTAGAAATATAAACCTATGCTAACCTACACTGATCCTAAATTACACTCCAATGCTTTACCTGATGCCTCGGGCCTTGATCATGAACCTCCTTCAAAGACATAATACATCGGGGCATTCCCTGGTGAATACATACATGAAACCTCGGGGCATTCCTCGGCAAATGAATACACTTTCAATTTTTGTGGTAAAGTAGGAAGAATCATTCACAGCCACATTCAAACATTCAACAAAACCATAATCTCTAAATTTGCTATTTAGTCGTTTGTGTTCCGTTGTTGTATGAGCAATGCATAGTGTGAAATGATGTAGCAAAACATGATCAACAGTTGAAAAAATATAGATCAATACAAGCCCAAAGCTATTGTAGACATAATAGGAAATAAGTCACTGGTATTCTTCTATGTTGCTTTCTTTCTTAATGGCTACACTTTTTGAATTGAAAATATCACATGGAGTAACTTTACATTCTAACATGGTACATGTTCAGGTGGAACAAAGAAATAAAGCCAGTGTCATCTGTTATTCTCAAGAATAATTTATACCTGCAAGGCACATTTTATTATAATTTTATATTTTATGTTGCAATTGTAATCAAATGTGTTTATGATATTTATCATACCTGTGATTTGCAGAATTTTTAAGCACTTGACATGTTTTGCAGTAATACTTATCACCATGTTTTTCAACCTTCCTATTCCAGTCCTTGCAACTCAGGTATGACCACCTTTTTATCAAGGTCTATGTGTATTATGCTCGCAACAACACAGAAGCTCCCTTCTTATATTTTATTAAAAATAACACAGTTTAAAAAATATCAATCTGTCAAAATATAAATTATTAATGTAATAGTGTTACTTACATCCATGCACTCAATTAATTGCTTGATAGTTTTAACTTCAAGCGATCCAGAAGATAACTCATCTGAAATAAAAGAATTATTTTGAGAGGATATTTGACTAATCCTCTCGGACTTATCTCCACGCACATCTTCCATTCTGTATGTGTTGAAGTTTGTTAAAAATCTATATCATATAACAAATTATTCAAGTTGCTAAAAAGAAATGGAGAGTATACTACTATATAAACCTGGAGATAAATTCAGCAAGTTCAGGCAGTTGGGGATTAATCCATAATTTTAATGCAATCCAAGAATTGCGCACAGAATAGTTGCCTTCATTTATGAGTATATTTGTTATCATATCATGATAAATATATTCAATATAAATATTACAAATGTACAGGAAAAACTGAAAACCTTTAAATTTATGTGCTTGTACTAATTGCATTACCACAATTACAAGCTTATCGATAGATCCCTTCAAGTGGGACGTATTTGAAGAGAGAATTCCCCCCAAAAAGTAGCTTCAATCATTTTATTCCTTAAAAAAAAATATATACAATTTAATAATATAAAAATTGTACAGATTCATATTTTATTTTAACAACTCTATAATTATGTTTGTCATCTTACTCGTAATCTTGTAGTTCCACATTCATGAATACACTTGATTTATTGCCTTGATTGTATTCCTGTACTGGTCCATAAGCGACAATCTCTCCGACAACATCTTTAAAAGATAGTGTGAGATAGAGTTAATGAAACGTTATAATTATAAAATAAATGAAAAAAAATTACCAAATAATTTATTCTCATCAACATCAACTTGATTGATCAAATCTTCAAACGGGCGAAATTTGAAGATGGTCTGATCAAATCGTGGATCATCTGTTTTCTATATTGTTGTTCTATGGGTAAACAACAATTTCATTGTGTGATTTTTGGTTTTGATTTTAGATGTGTTTGGTACAACAATAAATTTTTTCATAAAATATAATACTTGTTCTTGAATTTCCTCGGTGAGCTTAGTGAAAACGGAGGTTCCAATTGATGCCTGAATGCGATCACCTTGCAAACAAATAATAATTCATATTTGAGAGTATTATAAAACAAATAAAATAAAATATGCATAAATTACATATACCTTTTCGTCTTGCGAAAGCATTTCTAATGATAACAGTTTATCGGGATTTCCATGTTCTGAAATATTCCACAATCGTACTACATGAACTTAAGTTCCATTGCATTTTTGTATTTGATATCTCATGAATGAAGCTAATTTTAGTAGACATTGTTTTACTGAATATTGACACTCTGTATTTTTTGGGATGTTAATGAAACTATCGGTTTATCTATTTATAATGATGCTTTATTTTTTGAATTGTATAGTTGAGATAAAGATGAATAACATCACTTTAAATTTAAATTAAATTACGATAAGCATGAGTTGAGATAACAATTACAGGTTAAAATTAGGGAGGAAGTTATAGTTAAACTAAATTCAATATTTTTGTGGCGTTTTAGTTATCATTATTCATGTGAACAACTCATCAGCAAATTGAAGACTCCACTGTCACGCTTTGTGTAATTATTATTAATTACTTTTTACTGAATATTGGAAACACTATAATTTTGTGGATTACTACTGAAACTATTGGTTTATCTATTTTATGATGATGCTTTATTTTTTGAATTGTATAGTTGAGATAAAGATGAATAATATAATTTCAAATTTAAATTAAATTATGATAAGCATGACTTGAGATAAAAATTACATACTAACATTAGGGAGGAAGTTATAGTTAAACTAAATTCAACATTATTGTGGCTTTTTAGTTATCATTATTTGTGTGAACAACACATCAACAAATGGAAGACTCCACTATCACGTTTTGTTGTAATTATTATTAATTATTTTTTATTGGATATTGGCAACACTATAATTTTTGTGGATTACTACTGAAACTATTGGTTTATCTATTTTATAATGATGCTTTATTTTTTGAATTGTATAGTTGAGATAAAGATGAATAACATAATTTCAAATTTAAATTAAAATTTAAATTAAATTGTGATAAGCATTTGAGAAAACAATTATAGGCTAAAATTAGGGAGAAAGTTATATTTAAACTAAATTCAATATTATTGTGACTTTTATACATATCCACAAACTTGAGCTACACTGTAAATTAGTACGGATATGAAATGGTAATATTTTATTCTTAGATTAAAGTTTTATATTTTTAAATCCAAGTAATTATAAATGTTTTATTACAATGCTTTAGAACTGGTCCTAAAAAATACCACGTGGCTTCTTAATAGCTTGCCACACGGATTCTTCTTGTTACTTCGTCGTAATCATGATACTACTGCATTCGAGGAAGTTAATAAACATTTCAATTCAATCGATGAACCAAAATTAATTCGAGTTCACTTTATCAAGATCAATCCCTCCCAAATCCCTTTATATGTCAAATTTTCACATAGAGCAATTATCCAAACCCATACTAACATCAAATTCATACAAAGTGAACAACAAATAACGATAAATAAAATTATTCAACCAACTTATCAAATACATCAACCAAACGAATCACTCAAATCATAACATCAACATCATATTAAAATAAAAATAGGAAGAAATAAAGTAGAAGAATTGGACCTCAATTTTATTTCAACGGGTGATAATCCTTTCGAATTGAACCACGTTCAAAGTCTCGAACCAAACCTCAACAATGAAGAAACCAAAATTGATGTACCCTTTCATTCTATTTTCAACAACCCAAACAAAAATCAAGGAATAACAGATGCCCGTACCCAAATCCGCAGTCCTTGTCACGACTCCGTTCATTTTTTGGATAGTTTTGCCGGAATCAAACGGAGATGTGTCGTTCTAAGCTGATTTTGGTTGGAATTGTGTTGGGGTTTGTTGTCTTTGTCTTGTCGTATTTATGGTGAGCTCTGGTAGTGAAGAAAACCCCCAAAACAAATTAAATAGGTGCAACAATACTAATTTTCGGTGAGCTCTCGCAGGAGCAATCAGCCTTCGTCGTTCCTTACTATGTTGCTCCTATTTTCTCTCGAATTTTTCCCTCTCTGTGTCTCGATTATCTTTTTTTTCTCCTGATTTTCTCTCTCACTCAATCTCTTTTCTTCGATTTTATGTGTGTAGCATGTGTACGATGTCCTTCTACTATATGTGCTTATTTTATTTGTGAAGATGATGAAGTTTTTGGTGTGTGTATGTTTCTCTGTGTGTATGATTCTGTGTGTGGTGCATTGTCAAGAAGAATAAAAAGCTCCACCCCCTTATCAGTGATGTCATGTATGTATCAGTATGTGTGTGCATATGTATTTTTTTTTGTTGTTGTGTGGTGTCTTTATTCAGAGGTTATTGTGATGTGTTTTTGAAAAAAATGGAAGATGTTGGAGTCCTTCCCTGATCTGGTTGTTACCTGTGTGTGTATATATCCAAAAATAGAAGAATCTTGTGCCTTATTCTGTTAAAAGGGACTTTAAACATGAATGGAAAGGGGGGCTACGTGGGGTATGGGGGGTAGGGGGCGGTGAGGTGTAAAAGTTAGTTAGGATAAGGGAATATTAGAGATTAGGGATTTAATTTGTTTGGATTTGTTGTATTTATTTCCTTGTGGGGAAAGTATAGAATGAGTGAGGGCATGTGGTAATATGAGCTAAAAAAATGAATAAAATTAGGGTTTTGGGAAGGACAAAATTAGGTGTCTACATCATGCCCCTTTTTGGGTGTAAACATAAAGTGTTTTCAAACAAAAAATAGACAACAATATAAAATTTTGACCCCACCATTATTCAAGGAAAGAAAGAGAAAGAAGAAGAACAACCGAGTTGGAGAGTCGAGTGAGGCCTTATCGAGGTTCCGGTCTGCGGCTCTATCATTACATCAAAAATAAAAATTACAAGTTAAAACATAAATGAAATTATAAAATCCTATCTATGTAGCTTCTTCTGGACTTTTGACTTGAGTTTCATCACCCTATTCTTTAGGCGGGCTCCTGACTTACAATTTCTTCCCTTTGTTGCTTGACTTTCAATTTCTTTACCCTGTTCTCCAGGTGGGTTCCTGACTTGCTATTTTTCAATCCATTGACTTTCAATTTCTTCATCTTCTTGCTTGAATTTCAACTTCTTCACCTTGTTGCTTGACTTTCAACTTCTTCACCTTATTGCTTGACTTTCAACTTCTTCATCTTGTTACTTGACTTTCCATTTATTCGCCTTGTTTTTCAGGCGGGCTCCTGAAATCACATCAAAAATAAAAAGAAGATTATCCCAAACAAAGATTACTATAAAGATATTCCCTTTGCCAGAAAAGTAAAGTTTCAACCAACAAGAATTAAATTTTTTCCCCAGTTTATCATCAAAGGACTTTTGTGAATGTCAAATCCAATCATAATAACTTGTATGTCACAATGATGAATCAAGACTCTGACCAAGAAATGCATCTCTTGAGAGTAAAATTAAATGACCAAGATTAGAAAGTGCATCTTCTAAGAATTAAAGTGGGAATTCTGACTAGAAAGTGTGTCTTTTAGAGCTAAAGGTTCAAATTAGGAAGTGTGCCACCCGATAAATGAAAACTAACAAGGAAGTGCGTCTCCTAAGGGTTAAGTTCAATGATTCGTCTAGAAAGTACATCTTCTAGGAATCAAGGGGACTGACTTGACTAGGAAGCAATCTTCTAGGAATCAAGGGGAATGACTCGACCAGGAAGTACATCTTCTAGGAATCAAAGGGACTGACTCGACCAGGAAGTACATCTTCTAGGAACCAAGAGGGATGAATCAACTAGGAAGTACATCTTCTAGGAATAAAGGGGAATGACTCAATCAGGAAATACATCTTCTAAGAATCAAGGAGAATGACTCGACTAGAAAGTACATATTCTAGGAATCACAAGAACCGATTTGACTAGGAAGTACATCTTTTAGGAATCAAAGGGACTAACTCGACTATGAAGTACATCTTCTAGGAATCAAGGAGACTGACTCAACCAGGAAGTATATCTTTTAGGAATCAAGGGAACTAACTTAACCAAGATGTACATCTTCTAGGAATCAAGATTTAAGTTAGGAAGTGCATCACCTAACAAGTAAAATTCAAATTACCTAATCAAGGAAGTGTGTCTCCTTACCAATGCTGCTTGAATTACCAAAATAAGGAAGTGCGTTTCCTTACCAATGCCGCTCTAAATAAGGAAGTGCGTCTCCTTACAAATATCGCTTGAATTTCACAAACATGAAAGTACATCTCCTTATAAATATCACTTGAATTACCAAAATAAGAAAGTGTCTTCTTATAAATACCTCTTGAATTACCCAAACAATGAAGTACGTCTTCTCACAAATGTCGCTTGAATTGCCCAAAAAAGGAAGTACGTCTCCTTACAAATGTTTCTTGAATTACCAAATAAGGAAGTGCGTCTCCTTACAAATATTTATTGAATTACCCAAACAAGGAAGTGAATCTCCTCACAAATGTCTCTTGAATTTTCCAAATAAGGAAGTGCGTCTCCTTACAAATATTTCTTGAATTACCCAAACAAGGAAGTGCGTCTCCTCACCAATCTTGCTTGAATTTCCTAAGCAAGGAAGTGCGTCTCCTCACAAATGTTGCTTGAATTTCCCAAACAAGGAAGTGCATCTCCTTACAAATGTTATTTGAATTACCCAAACAAGAAAGTGCGTCTTGCTTGAATTTTCCAAGGAAATGCGTCTCCTTACAAATGTCACTTAATTTACCCATACAAGGAAATGCGTCTCCTTACTAATGTCACTTGAATTACCCAAGGAAATACGTCCCCCGTACAAGGAAGTGTGTCTCCTAGAGATATTGAATTATGAGTTTTACCATGGTTTTGATAACTAAAATTGTGCAGTAACCATTCCCTCTTGCAATTATAGAAGTGAGAATATTACGACCTTTGATGTTTAGGCTTTGAAATCCTTGATTTGAAGGTAACATGTGTTCCTGTTTCATACAAAGAAAACTTGTGACTTTAAAAATATGGTGTCTGGTTTGTGGCTTTGGCTTTCATGGAAAACGCTCTTGCCCTCGTTACATTTAATCTTGCTTCCAACCATGAGCATATATCATTGACTTGCTGCATTATTGATCCAAACTCAGATTATTAAGAGTGACTATCTAAAATAAACATAGTTTCTCTGCTTTGCCATGCTTCTCAGATAAACCCTCTGAACCTTGATATTTTCATGAGTTTCCAGACTTGTCTGTAGACAAAACTTTCTGCATGCCTTATTTTAGCTCATAATCATGTCTCTTTCATATGATGGCTTTTGTCTTACTTTGTGCAATTGAAGAAGCTGGTAACCAGTTTTGAAATCTTTTCTCACTTGTTTTGACATGGACTTGACTCAAAGACAAGAGAAAAAAATGATAATGATTTTTTTATTTGGATAGCTGACTTAAGAAAATAAAATAAAAATAAAGAGAAGAAAGAAAAGACAATGAATGTCCCCATTTGAAACAAAGAAACAAAAAATTTATCTAAAAATGATAGTCAACTTTAATGATTATGCCATGCATTTTGGATTAAGCTGCTTGATCTTTCCATCCAAACTTTCTATCAATTATTGTTGAGTTAGTGGCCTTAAAACTGATTTGCGTCCTTGGACAATTTCATTCGGAAACTTCATTCAGCTAGTGGCGCCTTGAAGAGTTTTTTCCGACAAGTCTCTCTCATGTTCTTTCTCTCAACTCACCATTTCCCTATGGTGTCCATTAGGGTTTTTAGTGATGAGACTTTGTCATTTTTATTTCTCTCAGCTCACCATCACCTTATGGTTCCCGTGAGGGTTTTCACCAATAAAACTCTCTTATTTTTATTTCTCTCAACTTACCATCTCCTTATGGTACCCGTAAGGGTTTTCGCCAATAAGACTCTCTTATTTTTATTTCTCTCCTGATTCCTTATGCTGAGGAAGGAAAGTAGTTCCCAAAATGTGTCATCATATCCATTGCATGCTTAGCCTTAACATTCTCAAAGATTGATCTGAAGGTCTTTTTTGGTTGTAACTTGGCTTTTGAATAAGGTTAGAAAGAAATGATGGTATGGGGGCCAAATGACACTTGAAGTGGGGTAGAACTTACAACTTTTGGAATCTACTCAAACAATGAGAATTAACTCATGCCCTAGTTTCTTTTGGCTAGGTGCCTCTAAATTGTTTATTTGGTTGGACCAAGCCCTTAGTAGAGCAGCCTACATATCTCATATCCGAGAGAGGAGAATCATGTCTCACGTAGTTTCGGTAACTTTTTATTTTGCTTGGCTATGATTTCTCTCTCTTTTTTCTTTTTTTTCTCTTTTATTTACTCTTTTTCTCTTTGAAACTTTTCTGACTCTATTTTCTTGACACTCTTCTTTTTTCCTTTCTTTGTGACACATTTTTTCTTTTTTTCTATTGTTTTTCAAATTTTTTTTGACTTTGTTGTTTTGCTTGACACTTCTTTTGAGCTTTGCTGACTCTATCTTGATTCCAAAAGAGGGGTATGAAAGAAAATATAACTAAAGCTTAAATGGGGTAAACAAAGAATGACACAATGTTTAGATAGCAGAATGAAATGCCTTCATCATATCAATCCTCAAAAATGCAAGTACATATAATGCAATGTGAAAGTGAAAGATGAAGATCACTTCTGACATTTTTAATAGCACTAACTTTAACTGATCCTTGGCATTGCTACTTCTTCCGCATACTCCACCTTTGATGTACATTCCTCACATCGAATACTCATGCTTTCATGAAGCTGATTTTCTTTTTGTTACTTTAAACATAGGATCGCACATCCACTATTTGACCTAATTGAGATATGTCTTTCAATTGATGACCAAGTTATTCTTGTGATTCTCAAAAACAATGGCCTTAATTTTCAAAGAAGGCTTCAACACGGTTAACAAATGTCTTAACATTCTACCTATTTCTCAGATGTTTTTTTAACCTTAGCCCCTGATTGAAAGTTCATGCCCAAATTGGATTTTAAGATCCGACTAAAAATTCCGCACGCATGTCATATCACTAGAATCAACATAAAATGTACTGTATAAAGAAAACAAACAACACAATTTAAAACATAAAGGGAAAGGGACACTTTGTTTAGTTGAAATAAAAGATAGAAGGGTTTGAACATAAATGACAAAGGGACAAAACAAGATAGATCCCAAACTACAATCCTGAAATAATTCAGAAAATAGAAAACAAAACAAACTACCAGACCTCTTCCTAGTAGGGAGAGGGGTGACTTCTCAATTGCTCAGCCTGACAGCTTAGCCACTGGTTTGCATATCAGTATGACTAAAGCTTCCACCACGATCAGACACATTCCCTTAACAAATAAGTTTTGGGTCCCCATGTTTAACTCATTGCTTCCCACATATTGTGCAGTACCACGTGCTGGCGAAGAACTCTGTGGGACAATTGATGTGCCAATGTTTTGCACCACAATTATTTTTTCTTGAATTATTTTCTCTATTTCTCTTTTCAAAATACGACAATCTTTAGTGCTATGACCTTTCATATTAGAATGATAAGCATATCATACATTAGGATCAAAATATTTTTAATATGGATGGGAATTATACCCAGGGATAGGAGTAATCATGCCCCATTGTCTCAATGTCTGGAACAAACTGGTATAGGAATGCTCAATTAGCATGATGTTATCCTTTGCCTTCCTCCTAATTGGAAACTCTAGCCCCGAATAAAACTTATATTTACAGGTTCCTTGGTAAATTTGTGGGGGTCGAGGACGACGTTGAGGGACCGAGGCATGCCATTATGGATAGGAAAATGAATGAGCATACGACTGTACATTATTCAAAGGATATTGATGAAGTGGAATGCATTTTAGAGAAAGGAACCTTGTTGCAAGTGATTATGTGGATCAATATGTAAGCTTGGGATTGGGGATGACAGTATTGGTTGGTTAGACCTTTCAAAATCTGCTTTGGACCTGGCATGACAATAGGTACGTTTTCCTTCTTTTTTTCATTTAGTTTCCTTTGATTGATTGCAATATGGTCCCAAATATTCTAGATATTCCTTCTGTCCACCAGACTCCCCAAAATTTTATGTCTCAAAGATTGGAGGAAGGTTAACACTTGAAAACATACCCCAACTTTTTATATGAAACATCTTCATAGACCATAATTCCCAGGGATTTTTTCATATCATTTTCTACACTCTTCACTTTCTCCACCATTTTCTCTGGCTTTTCTAGCATGCTAGGCTTCTTGATAAGAAATTTTGGTGGTCCACTTAACTTAATTGTAGGATCAAGAGTATATCAATGATCATTAAGAGTATTGTACGTAGATTCACTAGTAGATTGGGGAAGCATAATCGTTAGATTGATAGTTAAAGTGGAAGCCTCAGTAGAAGGTTGAGCAATAAAAGCACCAACAGTATGTGGTACTATGAATGTGGTAGGCTTACACTGAAGAGCTATAGAAAGAGTGATGGAAGTATTGGGGTGCATTTAACGTGGAATGGATTTTGCGGCATGTTGTGGTGCATCAACAAAAATAGTAGGAAACTGACTTTGTGATTTTGGTGGAAGACTCAAGGTATTTGTAGGGTTAATAGTAAGGAACGGAGGAGGAGCCAGCCCACTGACCCAAGCTTGATACATTTCTATCATTTGTTGCCTTAGCCTCAAATTCTCTTCCTTTAAACTCTTATTTTCCTGAATCTTTGTTTGATCCATGAGGTCACTCTCTATATCCTTGTTGGACATAGCTAAACCTTCTTTAGATTTGGTGTGATGTAGAGGATTAGCCAGAATGACACAAACCAAACCACCTTAAAATGACTCAACAAAAAGTAACAAATGTACTAAAGTTCAACACTTTTTCAAAACCTCTTTTTCCTTCTTATTTTTTTCTTTTGAAAATATCACTGAATCCAAGAAGGGAGCCTACTTATCTCACCCCCGAAAGGAAAGAATCAAGTACGTGTAGCTTGTGAAGTTTGGCCACAAAAAGGCCAATAAAACTCTCTTTCTTTTTTCTTTTCTTGAAACTTTAAGAAGAAAGCAAAATAATAAATTGTCAAAAGAATTGACTAAAATATTTTTGAATTTTTCATCTTTAGCATCCTTATATAAAGTGAAACCTGTGATTACCAAAGAAAAATCTTTTTGGGTTTTCAATTTTGAATTTCATACAAAAATGAAACTTGAAACTATTAAAGGAAAATATTTTTTGTGGTTTTCTTTTAAAGATGTATATGAAACGCCTACTTTAAGTGAAGAGTGAAGAAAATCTTTTTTGAAATTTTTAAATAAGATCCTCGAACCCATAATAGGCTGCCAACGTATCTTACTCCCAAGAGAGGAGAATCAGGAATGCATAGTTCGTCCAGATTGGACAATTAAGGATTAATTAACCGACTGAACCCTAACTTGAGAGATACGAACACAAACAGATGATAAAAATGTTAATAAAATCTTTTTGGGTTTATAATTTGACACTTCACACGAAAATGATACCAACAACTATAAAAGAAAAATTCTTTTTGCTATTTTCATTATATGAAGTGTACAAAACTTCTACCATTCTTTTTTAATTTCTTTTATAAAAAGCTCCTATTAAATAAAAAAATCTTTTAAAACTTTTTAAATAAATACTTGCTAAAGGAAATAAAGACAAAATCTTTTTGATGTTTTTGTATTTGAGAACATGAGTGCAAAAGATAAAAAATCTTTTTGAATTTTTTGAATTGTGAAAAACAAAAGTCATAAAGAACTAAAAAGTTATGAAACTCTTTTTTGACTCACTTTTTTTTTTTAAAAAAATTTTTCCTTGACTACACACTTTTCTTTAATTCTAGCACATGGTTTCCCCAAATCAGTCTATCAAATGACCATATTACCCTCAAAGATGCAACAATTAGCATGTAGGGCTGCTTTAGGGGTGAGTCTCCTACAAAGGACTAAGTGGGTCCTACTAGGTATCAATATGATACAGATAAGCATGAACTAAAAGATGACCTATGCTGGGGTCCACCAATAAGGTTTTTCGGGGAAGCGCATGGTCGACAGTAGCGGTGATTGCTTTCCACCTACTCCATACCAGACGACGTCTCCCCTTCCTAAAATAAGGGTGATTCAACTACAGGCTGTGTACACAGCGTGTACTATATAACTTGTTGCAGAAAGAATTGACTCGGGTTATGCAAATGATGTGGATAAAAAATAGTAACACATAAGAGGAAAAACCATAAACACGTAGCAAGTAAACTCTCAATGATGATAAAAAAAACTACAAATAATAACACAAACATTGTCTATACACCTATAATGCCGAACTAAGCCGATATAACTCTAAAAAATGAGCTTGAATTCTTGAAAAATTCCTAGCCGAGTCGCCAGATCTATCACCCCTTTTTTAACAAAAGAAAGATATTGATTTTAAGTTTGAAAGAGCTTTTATTATTAAGTGACAAAAGATGAAATCTGTTTCGAAAAGGATTCATTTTACAATTAACTTAGAGTCGCCACTTAACATAATCAGGTGTGCCAAGTCATCTTTGGAAATCCTTTTATTTTTGACTCTTTAAAACTTGTTTGTGAACAGAGATTTCGGCTAAGGAATTCTGTTGACCAAGGGGATGGTGTTAGGCACCCCTCGGTCTCGTGGTTCGACCATGATCGCTTAGTGGAGCATATCAGCTAATTTGACATTAAGAGCGTATAAACCACATAAAACACACAACAATTAAACAATTTAACCCAAATAAAATAAATCTAAAAAATATAATGTACAATCCAATTATACAGTCCCAAAATAGAAAAATGCAGAAATATAACCTAAGCTAACCTACACTAATCCTAAACTACGCTCCAATTCTTTACCAGATGCCTCGAGCCTTGATCATGAACCTCATTCGAAGACATAATACGTCAGGACATTTTTCGATGAATAAATGCATGAAATCTAGGGGCATTCCCCAAAAAATTAATACACTTTCAATTTTTGTGGTAAAGTAGGAAGAATCCTTCACACCCACATTCAAACATTCAACAAAATCATAATCTCTAAATTTGCCTACCTGACCTACCATTTGCCTATCCATTAATGACCTAATCATGATACTACCACATTTGAGAAAGTTAATAAACATTTCAATTCAATTCAATCGATGAACCAAAATTAATCCAAGTTCACTTTATCAAGACCAATCCCTGCCAAATCTCTTTATACGTCAATTTTTTCACACAGAGCAATTATCCAAAACCATACTAACATCAAATTCATACAAAGTCAACAACAAATAAAGATAAATAGAATTATTCCACCAACTTATCAAACACATCAACCAAATGAATCACACAAATCATAACATCAATATCGCATTAAAATAAAAATAGGAAGAAATAAAGTAGAAGAATTGGACCTCAATTTTATTTCAACGGAAGATAATCCTTCTGAATTGAACCACGTTCAAAGTCTCAAACCGAATCTCAACAACGAACAAACAAATCTTGATGTACCCGTTCATTCTATTTTTGATAGCCCAAACTAAAATCAAGGAATAACGGAGTCCTCAATTTTTCTTCGATTTTGTGTGCAGTGTGTTTGCGATATCCTTTTATTATGTGTACTTATTCTATTTGTGAAGATGATGAAGTTTTTGGTGTGTGTATGCATCTGTGTATGTGATTCTGTGTGTGGTGCATTTTCAAGAAGAAGAAAAAACTCCACCCTCTTATCAGTGATGTCGTGTATGTATCAATATGTGTGTGTGTATTTATTTTTTGTTATTGAGTGGTGACTTTATTCAGAGGTTATTGTGATGTGTTTTTGAAAAAAATGGAAGATGATGGAGTCCTTCCCTGATATGGTTGTTACTTGTGTGTGTATTTATTAAAAAATAGAAGAATCTTGTGACTTATTCTGTTAAAAGGGACTTAAAACATGAATGGAAAGGGGCGATACATGGGGTATATGGGGGTAGGGGATGGTGAGGTGTAAAAGTTAGTTAGGATAAGGGAATATTAGGGATTAGGGATTTAATTTGTTAGGATTTGTTGTATTTATTTTTTTGTGGAGAAAGTGTAGAATGAGTGAGAGTACGTGGTAAGGTGAGCTAAAAAAATAAATAAAATTGGGTTTTTGGGAGGGTCAAAATTAGGTGTCTATAATGTCTTCGGGTCATTTAATGGATCCAATCTCTGCTGTCTTTGATAACGTGATGAAAAATGACACTTAGAGAACACATATAAATGAATTTTGTGTTGATACGAAAATTGCAGTGGCGTACAATTTTAATGATGTGTTACCTGATTTGATGGGCTTTGTTTACCCAATGAAATCTATTGTGTCAGTATCTCATGTTTCCTCACTGGATCCATCAAAGAAATCTGATGTAGTAGTCATATTTTTCCAGTTGCTATATTTTGGTAAAGAACTTCGGCCACAAACAATGGACCAACAACTTACCTCATGCAACCAGATGATGCAAATTTGTCTCATTGATAGCATTATTATTGAGAGTAATTGTTTCCAAGCAGAGTACCTATTGCAGTTCATTCGATTAATGGTATTGTCAGATCACGAGCTTAAGCTGTAGGGCGAAAGATCTTTTTTTTTAATCAACTTTTGTTTGTCCTCTTAAACTCATTGGAGAGCACATTGTAGCTCTTCTTTCCTTCTACAATCACTGTGAACAGAACTTAAAGGTAGTTTTTAAAAATATGGATGAGAAGAATAGTCTACCACATTAGGAAAAATAACAGGTTCTTATATTTATGGAGTATCATCTGCTATACCTCTGAATTACAGGGTATTTCTTTCCTCGTTCACTATGTTGAAATTGTTAAGAGACTTATTACTTTGGTCAAATGACATCTACATGGATATTTTTGGAGGTTTGTGGCCAGGAGACGTTAAAATCTGGAGTGGGGATCTTTTGGAGTTCAAGCTGACTATATTTAGTAGAGCTCTAAGAGTTTCTGATAGAATATGCACAAGCGTTGTGAATGTTGCCGGTGGAGGTTCATCGAAGAAGTTTCTTTGGCACGATGCATGTAACTACAAGTTATGGAAAATGGAGAAACACCCTAGGCAATTTGTAACAACTTCTCAGTGGGGCATTCTTGTTTTTGACAATGACAAACCATTAATTTTTGGATTGATTCATGTCATACTTTCAACATATACTTCTGTACTTGTGCATGTCAATGAATATTTCAAGCGGGAACTGAGGAGCCATATAGTTATTGCACGTGGTAAACATCAAATCCAGCTACGCTCCATCAAACCTTGGTCAAAATTTAACTTACTTTTTGCTAGATTCCTTATCTTAAATCTTTAGGACAAGGTTCTTATTGAGGATGGGGGAATTGTTATGAACTCTATTATGGACTTTGGACTTGGGACTGAGGTGAAGTTATAGCCCAACAAAAGATTGGATATCATTTAGGATCCGGGTTAATCAAACACGTTAAATGGGAGCAGTTACCTATGGAAGAGATTATGCAAATTATGTTGAAGCTTCGACTTAGTCTATATTCTCTCATATCCCCTTTAATGGTCTATAATTTCATCTCTTTTCAGTTACCATCTTCCTCTGTTAATCATAGATTTCCCATTAGTGTTTCTCCAATGTTACTTTTTTGCTCGAATTCTTATTTGTATTCAAATTTGGAAGTATAACATATATATATTAGAATTGTGGTGTGAAATTGAGGTTGTTACAGAATTTATGTCACACTTTTTTTTTGAGTGTTCCTATATAAACTGTCATGTTGGAAAGTTTCTACAAGTGATGGGTATCCAAAGGTGAACAATGAATGGTAATAGACCATTATAGTGGAAACAGTGTGGCAGATGTTTATGTATAGAAAAGGTCTAGCAGGATGAATCTATGCGATTTGGAAAGAGAGAAATCTATTTATTGGAGTTGAAGTTTTGATGAATGACAAAATGAATGAAACATGTTGATCAAGTTTTTCCACTCATGTGACAAAATCAAAAGTGCAAGTCGACTGATTTACGAAGACAAGAGTGTTGAACTAAAGAAGTGTATTATGTGTTAAAATAGATAACTTCAACCTAATCATTACGTATGTGGATGGTAATATTGAGTTTGATTTCAACACTTGAAGATAACAGAGATTGAGTTGAATAAGGAGTTCTACCTCAACAAGGAGATCAACTTCACGAAAGATTTCTACTTTACAACAAACTCTGAATAGTTGGAGTTCTACTTAGGATAGAAGATTGATATGTTGGAGGACTCTTTAGTCTGTTGTTTAAATAGAGGTAGTGACTTGCATAGTCACTTACGCACTTACAAAGACAAAGGTAATTGGTAATTTGACTTGGCAGTTCCAAAGCTTGAAGAAACTAGTAGTTAAACCTGTTCCTATTACTTAGAAGATAAGGTGTCTTAGATTCTAAGTATTGCATTGGTTATTGATTTGTATTATTTATGTAATTCTAGTCTCGGTGAAGTATAAATTGAGTTAGGATCACTGTCTTTAAGTTGGGGAACTCAAAAACTTGGAAACACATACCTTGGGAGGTTTATGTGTTTTTTAGAAGTAGGAATTAGAGTTTATAATTCCTAGATTAAATTGGTCTTGTAATTTGCTGTTGTTGAGGCTCAAAGTATTTTAATGAAGTTGGGGTGAAATCCTGTAGAGCTATAGGTCATGGTTTTTCACACCTTTTTGAGTTGGATTTTTTCCACAGGAAAATCAGTGTCTCATTTACTTACTGTTTTAGCATTGTTAAAACACATTAGCAATCTATTTCACTGATAAGCAACTATTAGGCTAAACTAGGTAAATCAGTAGGTCACGTACTCTATCAATTGGTATAAGAGAGAGGTTATTTTAAAAAAGGTTAGCACCTAATATAAGATCATCATGATGCTGGTCACAGTGAGGGATAATCAACTACAAGACCTTCACTTTTTGATGGCTCTCATTTCAATCTTGTGAAAAGCTAGAATGAAAATGTTGATTCAAGGAGAAGATTATGAGCTATGGGATAGTATCACTGATGGACCTACTATTCCTATAAAAATAGTTGATGGAGAGCATATCAAGAAGGCTAGGAGTTAGTTTACTGCTGAAGAGCTCATTGCATTAAAGACAAATTCAAAGGCCAAGAACATTCTAGTGTGTGGACTAGGTCCCCCTGAATACAACAGGGTATCCAACTGCAGTAATGCTAAAGAAATATGGGATATTTTGGTAAATTCCCATGAAGGTAGTTCTCATGTGAGAAAATTTAGGATTGCTTACCTTTTCACTGAGTATGAGGATTTCAAGACGATAGAAAATGAATCTTTGCATGAAATGATGTCCAGATTAACCACCCTGGCAAATGAGTTAACATCCCTAGGAAAAATTATCTTTGCTAAGGAATAGGTGGAGAAGGTTTTAAAAGTCCTTCCCAAGTCCATATGGGATGTCAAGATCACAACAATTGGAGAGGCAAAGGATCTTACCATGATGTTCTTGGATGAGCTTGTTGGAAATGTGAAGACTTATGAAATGAAATTAGATAAAGTCAAAAAAATGAAATAACTGTAGAGAAAACTCTTTCCCTGAAGGCATCTGATAGTGATGAGGAATTTGAAATAAGGAAAAAATTGCCTTTATCTCAAAGAACTTCAGTAAATTCTTTAAAAAGAATAAAGGAACATGTAGCAAGAAGAGTTTTAATGACAACCTTTCTGGTTGTTGCAAATGCGTAATGACTAGGCATCAAATTAGCAATTTTTCTCTTTGGGAAGTTGAATGGAGAAAAGAGAGAGAATAAAAGGAATTAAAAGAGAAGGCAAAGAAAAAAAAAAGGAAAAAATATACTATGGTTGATGCTTAGGGATCATTCTCAGAAAAGTCAGATGATGAAGAAATTGATTAAACTGCTTTCATGGCAATTGTAGATTCAGACTTGGAGGAAGAAGAAGATCCAACCTCT
Source organism: Capsicum annuum (assembly GCF_002878395.1). Lineage (NCBI taxonomy): Eukaryota > Viridiplantae > Streptophyta > Magnoliopsida > Solanales > Solanaceae > Capsicum > Capsicum annuum. The sequence goes on from NW_025886444.1 coordinate 21,068, forward strand.
GAGGTAAGTATCCTTGAACTTAAATAGATAGTATACTTATTATAAAAAATAGAGCTTGTGTCCTTAATGAGTGCTTTAATTAATGATTTCCAAGAATTAACCTTTGATAGGGATGAAATATTCCATGGTCTTGCAAGCCTACAGTTTGATTATATTGATTTTGAGGCTTGTAAGAACACTGTTGAAAAGGAGAATAACACTCTAAAGTAACAAGTAATTAAACTTAGTTCTTCAAATCTTACATTAAAATCTAAAGTTTTGAAACTGTCTCTCTATGAAAATAGAAAAACGGCCAAGAGTGAAGAGCAAGAAAGAATTGAGTCTGAACTGGTAAAGGCCAAACATGAATGTTTTTATGAAAAATAAAAAGTAAGAATCTTAAGTCAAGAAGTTTCCAAACTAAAGCTTTATCTTGAAAGAGAAAATAGATAGACAAATTCCGCAAGAATTGTTCATAAACTAAGTGAAAATACTCACAATGAAAAGGTTGGTTTGGGATTTTACAATAATTCTTGTGCTAATAAAGATTTGTGCTATATTTATGGAAACCTAGGGTTTGCAACCACTGAATGTCCAGTAGCTTCAAAAAGCGGATTTAGGAGCACAAGTCTAGAAAAGAACTCTTACTCCATCTTAACACAAACTAATGCAAAGAAAATTAAAACTGGTCAGTAGAATAGGTCACACAACCTATTGCCTCATTGGGCTAGAAGAAATATTATTCACCTTTTTAATCATAACAAAGGACCCTAACTTGTCCGGGTTCCTAAACCTAACCCCTAATTTTCTTATAGGTGAGAGTGGAAGGAACAAAGAAGAACTGATACTTGGAGAGTGCTTGTTCAAGACACATACTTAGGGAAGTAGGTAAGATCTTCTTTTCTGTATTCATCAAGAAAAAAAAAAGAAACTAGGCACTTCCCTAACTTCCGTAAGATTTGACCAAGGTACTGAGTCTTAAAATGCAAAGTTTTTGGATTTTTATTCCATAAATGGTATAGATCATAATTTCTCTACTCCTAGAACTCCTCAACAAAATGGAGTAGTAGAAAGGAAAAACATGACATTGGAAGATATGGCTAGAACAATGATGCTTGCAGGGAATCTTGCAAAACATCTTTGGGCTGAGGCCATAAGTACTATTGGATACATTATCAATAGGTGCATGATTAGGACTATTCTAGAGAAAACTCTCTATGAAGTACTAAAAGGAAGAAAACCAAATATTTCTCACTTTAGAACTTTTGGTTGCAAATGTTTCATTCATAATAATTGAAAAGATAATTTGGAAAAATTTGATGCTAGAAGTGATTAGGGAATCTTCCTAGGGTATTTTCACTATAGCAAAGAATATAGGGTCTTCAACAAAAGAATAAATTGCATTGAAAAAATTGTACATGTAGTATTTGATTAATCTTGTGCTGAGACTAACCTGCAAAAAGAAAGTAAGAGTGAAGAATAGGATAAGGAACAAGTTGTACAACCTGGTCCATTGATAAGGGGAACTAAATTTAGAGGCACATCAATATGGGGAATTGAAATTGAGGGTACACTGATAGGGGGAACTAAACCACCAGCAACTCCAACTCAAACCACTCACTGTAAACCTAGAAGCTTACAAGGATTAGTTAAAAAATGCTACAAATATCAAGGGTATCATCCAATTAAGAATCATCTCACTCATCTCACTTTAGGAATCACTACCATATATGGATTAAAGAACCTATGTGCATTCAAGGCTTTTCTATCAGTGATTAGGACAAAAAGGGTAAATGAAGCACTTCATGATGCAGATTGCATCATTTCCATGTAGGAGGAGCTTAAACAATTTGAAAGAAGCAATGTTTGACACTTAGTTCTACCTCCACTAGATAGAACTGTGATTAGAAATAAATAGTATACATAAATAAGGTTGATGAATTTGTAATAATTACAATGAATGAGGCAAGGTTGGTGGTCCAAGGATACAATTAGGAGGAAGGAATAGACTTTGACGGGACTAATCTGAGGTGAATTTATGCACTCCAATGTTGCTATCTGGGCTTATTTAACTTTGTTTTGAGGACTTATCTTATGATTAATGAGTGTTTAATGATATAATTGAGAATTTAAGTGTCAAAATACTTGTATATAATGTTTAAGGTGTATTTAAAACAAGTTTGGAATAAATTTGGTCACTTAGAGTTAGACGAGAAAACTAGTGTTACTAGCTTGAGCTAGGTGTTGTTCTAGTTGATATCGATAAATGCTGGTGTGTAATGAGTTACTAAAGGTATTATTTTGTCAATATGTGTGGGATAACTTGTTCATAGTTTTTACGGTTCAATTTAAACAATCCAAGAGACAAAACACAAAGCTAAAGATCAAAAGGACAAAAGTAGTTTCTTAGCTTAAGTTAGTTCATCATCTTGGATTGTATGTTGTTTTTAGCTCTAATACATGGTGTTTAATTTTATAGGATGCTTTATGAGTTTATAATGATTATATATGGATTATACATAAGATTTAAATCAAGTGAAAATATTACCACAAGTCTTGGAATGGATGGACAAAAGCAAGGGATAAGACGATGTAAAATGGATATTTTAGAGTCATTAGCGTGCTATGGACCTTAGCCACCGTGTTAGGGTCCATGAAATTCCATTGGGGGACATACTAAATGACCAATTACAGTGTGTAACCGTGATTTTTGAATGCCATAGACCCTAGGCACTGCGATAAGTGGCATGGCATGACCCTAGTTCAAATCGGCCGCTTGTGTCCTCCTATAAATTGGACCCTTAAACTTTATGCTACAAAGCTTCGATGACCTTGAAACTTTGAGGGAAGATGGAAAACACTTAAATTAGGGTTTTTATTCCATTAATTTGTTTTTTTATGAATTTTATCATGTATTGAATCATTGCAATTACAATTATGTCCATGAGAAGCTAAACACCCTTTTATGGGGTTAAGGCCAAAAACATGATTACTCTCATTATGAATTGACTTGGTTTTGATTATATATCATATTTGGTTGTTTTTTTAATGCTTTTTATCATTATTTTAAGGATTATCTACCCTTATAATAAATCCATAGTCATCTTGTGAGCCCGAGAGGAGGAATAAGAGGATATCACATGGGGATAAATAAAATAGGATTATAATCTTCTACAGAACAAAGTTATAATTTTAATTTAGGATAGAAATATACCTAAGTGACCCATTTGTTTCACTTAAGGGATGAAACATGAATACGTGTAACTTAGTTCTCACATTCTCTCTTGATATAATTATACTGACCCGAGACTACCCTCTAGACGTCACACAGTGCTTAGGACTACTAATGATACCAAGCTAACCCATGAACTGACATACATAAAAGATGAAAAATCATAAATCATGAGTAATAAAGCATAAAAGAAATTCTTGTGAGCCACCACACCTAGTTCTAATAAATTATACTCTTATTCTATCCTTCGAATCATGCAGGCTAAGTGAAAAGGGCTCACTTTTAAATATCTTAAAACTTAAAGTTGAAATCTAATAACTGAAGTCTTAAGTAAGACAATGTCTAACTAAATTTGTGAGCCTTTACACTTAGTTTTCTCAAAACTGTTCTGAAATTTTGATTTAAGACTTAGGGGCTTTGGGAGGTTCTTCTAACTGACATACACCATATGAGCTATCATGATGTCCAACATCATGTTCCCCTAAGGGGAAAACCTCATGTTGGGGAGAGGTGTCAGACTCTTGCCAAGGAGTATAATCTTATCTTAAGTAATCAATGACTTAGCCTACTATGGGCATTTAATCTCAATCCTATGGTGGTACGCAGTTCTGGGGCATAAGACCTTAGAATCATAACCAAATCCATGCTAAATACTACTCCCATTATTTTCCTCAGAACTTTAGGAAATCTACCTTAAAATAGCACAAGGGTTTGTAATGAAAACCAATTATGCTTCTTTTTCTTTAAATCTCAAACTGTATGAACAATGTGGATTCCTTATCTTAGCTTAGGATCAAAAGATCAACTTTCTTTCTTAAATATTGGTAAACAATTTGTAAAAGAGGCTCAAAATCATAATCTTGTTGAGATATCATTACTTAAACTTAAGGATTTTAAAACCATGCTTTAAACTCATGCAAATTCATAGAAAAACGTCATGCTCAATATACTTCTTGAAATACTTCAACAATATCAAGTTAATGAAATCAAAATCACAAATAATGCATGACGTTTTGAAATATTAAACTAAAATCTAAAGTTTTGAAACTATATTTCCCTGACAATGGAAAAAAGGTCAAGAGTGAAGAGCAAGAAAGAATTAAGTCTGAATTGGTAATGGTCAAACATGAATGGTTTTGTGAAAAAGAAAAAGTGAGCATCTTAAGTCAAGAAGATTCCAAACTAAAGATTGATCTAGAAACAACATATAGATGGACAAATTCCTCAAGAATTGTTCAGAAACTAAGTGAAAGGACTCATAATGAAAATGGTGGTCTACTAAAGATTTGTGCTATATTTATGGATACTGTTACAGTATCCAATCACTGAATTTCCAGTAACTACAAAAAGCGGATATGGGAGCACAAGTATAGTAAATAATTCTTACTCAATATTAACACAAACTAACAGGAAGAAAATTAAAACTAGTCAGAGGAACAGGTCACACAACCTATTGCCTCGATGGGCTAAAAGAAATCTTATTCACCCTTTCACTCATAAGAAAGGGCCTAAGCTTTTCTGGGTTCTTAATTCTAACCCCTAATTTTCTTGCAAGTGGGAGTGAAAGGAAGCAAGAATTAATGATACTTAGATGTGATTTATCAAGACACATGACTAGAGATAGTAAAAAATTCCTTTCACTCTCTAAGATAAATGAAGGGGGAGTATCATTTGGTGATGGAAAAAGAGATAATATTACTGGAGTGGGAAAGATTAGAAAATTTGAATTAAGAGCACTGGAAGATGTCTACCTTGAGGAAGGATTAAAGAACAATATTATCATCATTTCACAATTATGTGATAAAGGTAATGAGGTAACTTTTGCTTATGTAGCTTGTAAAGTCAAAAGGATGGATACCAAGAAGATTGTGCTTACTGCCAGAAGACACAAAAATATGTATAAAACTGATGTCATGAGCATGCCTAGAACAAGACTAAATTGTTTAAGTGATATTGAAAATGATCTCCTCTTTTGGAATAAAAGACTTGGACATGCAAGTCTGAAGCAACTGAATAAACTAAATTCTAAAGACATGGTAATGGGCTTTCCCAAAACTAAGTTCAAAGAAGATAAACTTTGCAGTGCTTGTGTAAGGGGGAAGCAGGTAAGATCTTATTTCAAACCTAACAACCATGTTAGCATAACCAAGTACCTTGACCTGGTCCATATGGATCTTTGTGGACCAATAAGAGTTTAAAGCAAAGGTGGTAAAAGGTATGTTTTTGTGATTGTTGCTGACTATTCCAGGTTTACCTATACATTATTATTGGCATCCAAAGAAGATGCTTTTGATATATTTTCTATATTTATCAATAAAATAGAAAAGAAACTAGACACTTCCCTAATTTCCATAAGATCAGACTATGGCACTGAGTTTGAAAATGCAAAGTTTTTGGAATTTTGTTCCATAAATGGGATAGATAATAATTTGTCTACTCCTAAAACACCTCAGCAAAATAGTGTAGTATAAAAGAAAATAGGAATTTGGAATATATGCATAGAACAATGATTCTTGCAAGGAATTTTGCAAAAAGTCTTTGGGCTAAGGCCACAAATATTTCTGGATACATTATTAGTAGGTGTATGATTAGGCCTATTCTAGATACGATTCCCTATGAAGTACTAAAATGAAAAAAACCAAATATTTCTCACTTTTGAACTTTTGGTTGCAAGTGTTTCATTCATAACAGTGAAAAAGATAATTTGGGAAAATTTGATGCTAGAAGTGAAAAGGAAATCTTCCTAGGCCATATTCACTATAGCAAAGCATATAGGGTCTTAAAAAAAGAAAAAACTGCATTGAAGAAAGTGTGCATGTAGTATTTGATGAATATTATACTGAGACTAACCTACAAGAAGAAAGTGAAATTGAAGAACAGGATAAGGAACAAGTTGGATAACTTTGTCCATCGATCGGGGGAACTAAATGTTGAGGCACACCAATACGGGGAACTAAAACTAGAGGTATACTGATAGGGAGAACTGAACCACCAACAATTCCAGCTCAAACTATTCAGTATGAACCCAACATCTCACAAGGATTAGTTCCAAAAGGCTACAAATATCAAGGGTCTCATCTAATTAAGAATCATCTTACAATTCATTTCAGGAATCACTACCTGATCATGATTAAAGAACCTGTTTGCCTTCAAGGATTTTCTATTTGTGATTGATCCAAAAAAGGTAAATAAAGTACTTACTAATATCAGATTGCATCATTGCTATGTAGGAGGAGCTTAACCAGTTTGAATAAAATGAGGTTTGCCACTTAGTTTCACCTCCACTAGATAGAACTGTGATTGGAACAAAGTGGTGTACAAAAGTAAGGTTGATGAATATAGAACAATTATAAATAAAAAGTAAAGGTTTTTGTTCCAAGGATACAATCATAAGGAAAGCACAGACTTTGATGAGACTGACCTGAGGTGGATTTATGCACCTCAGTGTTGTTATCTAGGCTTATTTAGCTTTGTTAGGACTTATCTTATGCTTAATAAGTGTTTAATGATATAATTTAGCATATAAGTGTTAAAATAATTGAACATAATGTTTTAGGTATGCTTCAAATAATTTTGGAATCAATTTGGTCACTTGGAGTTTAGACGAGAAAACTAATGTTACTAGCTTGAGCTATGTGTTGTTCTAGTTGTTCTCGATCGATTATAGTGTGTTTACTGTGATACTAAGGGTATTATTGGGTAATTATGTGTTTAATAACTTTTTTATAGTGTTTAAGGTTCAATTAAACAAGCCAAGAGTCAATACACTAATCTAAAGATCAAAAGGACAAAACTAGTTTCTTAGTTTAAGTTTCAATTCATCGTCTTGGATTATATGTTATTTTGAGCTCTAATATGTGGTATTTGATTTTATAGGATGATTGGTGAGTTTATAATGATGATATATGGATGATAAAAAATCTATAAATCAAGTTAAAATATCACCACTAGGCTTGGAATGGATGGAAAAAAGCACGGGACAAGACTTGACGTAAAATTGATGTTTTGGGGTCATTGGCGTGACACAGACCTTAGAAACCGCATTACGGTCCATGAAACACACTTGGGGACATAATAAATGAATAATTATAGTGTTTAACTATGATTTTGGCATTCCACATACCCTAGTCACCGCAATAAGGGGCGTGGTACGGACCCTAGTTCAAATTGGTAGCTTGTGTCCTCCTATAAATTGGACCCTTAAACATTATGCTACACACCTTGGACTACCATGAAACTCTGAGGGAGTTTGGAAAACACTTCAATTAGGGTATTTATTCCATTTATTTGGTTTTTATTTATTTATTTTAACATGTATTCAATCATTGTGGTTATAGTTATATTCATTAGCGGTTAAACACCTTTTTTCCAGGGTTAAGGCTAAGAACATGATTACTCTTGTTATGAATTGACTTGGTTTTTATTATTTGTTATATTTGGTTATTTATTTATCCTTTTATGACTATTTTAAGTATTATATACACTTATAATACATCCATAGTCATCTGGCGAGCCCAAAAGGAGGAACAAGAGGACAATACATGGGATAAATAGAATAGGATTGTTGTCTTCTATAGAACAAAGTTATAATTTACATTTAGTATAGAAATATACCTACATGACCGATTTGGTTCACTTACGAGATGAAATATAAATGCGTGTAACTTAGTTCTCACATTCCCGCTCAATGATATTGTTGTGGGTCTAAGTTAGATAGGTGATTAGAGGCTCAAAAAACCATAATCATAATATCAACTCCATGAATCAACAACCAAGCTAAGTAACATAACCAATTAGGTTCAATATCATAGTATTATTTTTATGATAATGAAATAACACCCTAGCTTGACTCGATACCAAGACTCGGTGGGACTATGTACACCTGCGTGTGTGCTTAGGCGCAAAAAGTTTTTGGCGCTTGCCTGGGACTTATAATTTGTAAACTTCTTTAGTTATAGTTTTACTTTTAAGATTTGTTTGGTGCTTTTTACTTTGTATTGGTTCCGACTTTGCAGGAAAAAGGTTTATGGGCTAGTAAGTTGGCAAGAGACCAGGAATTGGTTAAGCCAGACCCCATGCCTAAACAATGCTTACACCAAATAAGGAGAGAAGCAATCCTTCTTCACCGTATCCCACAAATAAACAAAGAACAGCATATTCCTTCTTCCATGGCTGAGGATCCACCAGCCCACAGGATAGTCCACGAAGTAGAAATCCCACTTGCATTAAATTTGACCTCCGCCAGTCAAAAATCAGCTCCTGGAGGTGGATTTGAACTAAAATAGAACATGGTGCATCTTTTGATCAGTAGTGGATAGTTTAATAAAATTTTACATGAATATCCATAAGTCCACTTGCTGAACATTTTTGAGATCAGTGACACATTCATCCCTACAGGTGTGTTAACTAACTATATGAGGATGATACTTTTCCCATTTTCACTATTGGGGGAGCAAAGAAGTGGTTGAACACTGGGTTGGTAGGTTCAATCACAACTTGGGATGACTTATAATGGAAGTTCCTTATCTACTTCTTTCTATCTGGCAAGACTGCAAGAGTTCGCAGTGAAATTGTGAGCTTCAAATAGAGACCACATGAGAACTTGTATCATGCTTGAGAGAGGTTTGAAGCTCTTCTTAGGGACGTCCACATCATCATTAGTCTAATAAGGTACTAGATCACACATTTGTTTAGGCACCTGACCATAATACAATAATTATGCTAGATTCAACTGCAAGTGCTCAAGCATTGGAAACGATATATGATGAGCTATACACCTTATTGAATCGGATTGTATAAGGAAATATGAATTGGCATGGTGATGCCTCAAGAGGGTCAATGAAAAAGGCTATAGGCATAATTGAAGTTGACAGTATTACAACTTTAGCCTCCCAACTATCAGCTTTGCAGAACCAATGATGACATAATTAAGCAAGTTGGGTGTGCAATAGTCTTAGTCTCAGGTAAATATACTAGAGCAAACTCTGACATGGTGTGATATGTGTGGGAATAATGTCCACTTTGCAGATATATGTGGTGCAAATCTTAAGTCAGTAAATTTTATGGGTAAAGCTCATAGGCCAAATTATGGTAATGCCTACAACTAAAAGTGGCAGACTTAGGTACCAAATTATTTATGAAACAATAATCAACAAGTTTAGCAACATCAAAACACATATGACAATAACATAGAGTATATGTTAAAGAAGATCATGACCACCCAAGAACAGATGGATGCTAAACTCAAAAATCAGCAAGTATTTCAGAAATAATTGGAGCATCAGTTGGGGCAATTGCAGCAGGCTCAAAATACCAGGCCTCACGGTGGATTTCCAAGTAACAATTAATCTCCTAAATAATTAATGGAAATCATATTGAGGGGTGGTAAAGATTTGATTGATAGACCTCCAAAGATAAATAAGGAGGTAAATGCAGAGTTGTTTCCTCAACTAATTGCAGACAAAGTTGCTGACTATTTGAGGAAGTCTGAGACCCCAAAAAAAGTTGATAAGAAGAAGAGACCACCACCACCATTATTTCTATAGAGGCTAAGAAAAGAAAAGGAAGACGCATGCTTCAAGAAGCTGTTTGACACATTTAAAAAGTTCCACATTAACCTTCCCTTTTTCGATGTTTTGTAGGGAATGCCCAAGTACGCTAAGTAATTAAAAGATGTGGTAACTAATAAAATTAAGCTGCAGGATACTGAGATAGTAGCACTCACTGAGGATTGTAGATCTATGGTGACACAAAAGATGCCCAAAAATCTTAAGGACCTTGGGAGGTTCACTCTCCCCATTCAGATTGGTGGAAATGAGGTGGTCCATGCATTGAGTGATGTGAGGGAGAGTATTAATTTTATGATCCTATCAATGTTCAATACCTTGGGTTTGGGGAAGCCAAGACTGTGCTCTGTGCTACTCTAACTGGCAGACCAGACTATACTCCATCTTGAAGGAATCATCAAGGACTTTCTCACCAAGTTCGGTAAGTTTATATTTCCTACTAATTTTATTGTTTTGGAGTATAAAGTAGATGACAGGGTGCCAATTATCTTGGGACATCCATTCTTGGTGATGGGAGTAACATTAATAGATGTGAGAGAGGTCACATTTACAATGAGGTTGGATAATGAAGAAGTGGTCTTCAAGGTTTACAAACCACTCAACATACTGTCCTATTAAAAAATTTTATGCATGATTACAGTGATAGAAGTGGATGAGTGTGGGATGGTAGAGCCTAATCCACCAAAGACTTCTTCGGACTTTCACATTGAGTTGCCCAAGAAACCAATACCTAAGATCAAAATGATGATGATTGGTGAGCCTAAAATTCTATTGTTGAATAAGATATTGACCTCGATAGAACACACTTAAGAGGTCAAAAATGAATAAGAAGATATCCTCCAAGTAGGAGAAAAAGGATTAATAAAAATGGTTAAGTATGAATTTAGGTCGTGTCATGACAGTAAAGCAAGCGCTGCTATGGAGGCAACCCAAGTTAAGATATGTTTAATTTTTAGTATTTTAGTTTTTATTTCACATAGTTATTTTTTGAGTCATAGGTTGAGAGTACCAAAAACCTGAGCTAAGGAGCATGGTGAAGACTTAGTGTGGGGTTTTTGGACCTTCATGATTTATGAATATTCTTCTAGCTAGGCCTAAAGGCCTCAGAGAGTATTTCTATCTCTACTTTTGGGTATATTTTGGGGATAAAGTAGATTTTTAAGTGTGGGGTGGGGAAATTTCCATTATTTTGGGTGAAATGATATTGCAGAGTCTTGAGTCTTTGTTTTTTCTACTTCTTGGGTAAATTTGAAAAAATTACAAAAAGATTTTCTCTTTTTAGCTTTTAGTTGTTTGGGTTAGTTACGTAGGGGAACACTTCACCCACCCTGTGGTTGTTCTTTTTGGTTCTTTTCCATGATGTTGCTCATTGAACCCAGGATCCTTAGAAAGGTGATACAAGGGATGGGTATCCAAATTCAAATAATAGAATGGGCAGATAAAGTTTAATAGGTAATAGACCATCATAGAGGAAATATTACAGCAGATGTTTATTTATATAACAGGTCTAGCAGGATGTATCTAGACGATTTTCCAAGAGAAAAATCAATTTGTTAGAGCATTGAAGTTTTGATAAATGACATATGATTGAAACATATTTATCAAGTTGTTCAACTAATGTGAAAAAAATTAAGAGTGCAAGTCCACTGATTTACAAAGACAAGAGTGTTGAATTAAAGAAGTGGATAAGGTATTAAAATAGATAACTTCAACCTAATCATCATGTTTGTGGATGATGAGATTGAGTTTTATTCCAACACTTGAAGATAAGAGAGATTGAGTTGAACAAGGAGTTCTACCTTAACAAGGAGATTAACTTCAAGAAGTATTTCTACTTTACAACAAACTCTAAAGAGTTAGAGTTCTACTTAGGATAGACGACCGATATGTTGATGGACTCTTTTGATCAGAGAGTGTTGTTTAAATAGAGGGAGTGACTTGCATAGTCACTTACACACTTACGAAGATAAAGGTAATTTGCAATCTAACTTGGCAGTTCCAATGCTTGAAGAAACTAGTAGTTAAACCTATTCCTATTACTTTGAAGATAAGGTGTCTTAGATTCTATGTATTAGGTTGGTTATTGATTTGTATTGTTTATGAAATGATAGTTTTAGTGAAGTATAAATTGACTTAGGATCACTGTCTTCAAGTTGGCAAACTCAAAAAATTTGGGAACATATACCTACGACTGTTTGTGTGTTTTGTAAAAGTAGGAATTAGAGTTTATAATTCCTAGATCACATTGGCCTTATAATTTTCTATTGTTGAGGCTCAAAGTATTTTAGTGAAGTTGGGTGAAATCCTGTAGAGGTACAAGTCTTGTTTTTTCACATCTTTTTGAGCTGGGTGTTTTCCACATGAAAATTAGTGTCTTATTTACTTACTATTTTAGCATTGTTGAAACACATTAGACAACCTATTTCACTGATAAGAAACTCTTAGGCTATAACAATTAGTTTTTTCTTTTTTAGGGAAAAAATAAAATTCAAAAGGGGGTGAATTGAAAACTTTTCCTGAGTCGACTGATTTGATTAATAGTCAACTCACATACAAGTTAGTGCACTAAATAAATAGAACAATACTAAGAGAATAAAGAAACAAATAATTAAACACATAGAGATTTATTCTTGTTTAGATATCTGATGTGGTGCCAACTCCAGTACCCTTGGGTTACAAGGGTTTCCATTAGAGATTTCAATGAGATAATGTGATTACAGAGGGGTTGCATAATTTTTGAATCTTATTTTGTTATTCAGATCTTGTGACACAACCTCAACTAGTATGAAACACTCTGAGTTGTGGTTCTTAGAAAATTTCTTAGATTTTAAGTCTCTATTGATCAAACAACTCACCATACATCTATATGGTAAGGATAAGGGTCATGTGACCCAATTTGTATGCTAACCAGTGTTTGGTAGTTGTGTTTCTTGTTTGGTTATAGTTTGGTGGTATGGGTTATACGATTGGTGACGGGTTGGTTGGTTGACCCTTAACGTAATTTGGAACTTGGTGATTTGACTTGCCTCTGAGAATGAGTGGCTCACAAAGAGCGGTAAGGATAGGGTATGAGTCATATGATCTAAATCATATATTGTCCAAGGTCCATCCTAAATATTTCAATTTAAGGTGCAAATTGAAGGTACAGATTATATGATCATTGTACGACAGGGGTAAAGGGAGTAGTATGTTGGATAATGTATGATGTCCAACATCCTATCTAGGGTACAAGTGGTGGGTACCTCTCGTATGATGTGGGTACGATTTAAGGGGGGAGGTGTACCTTCATGCGGGAATTTTTACAGTTTAAGTTGGGGCTATTCATGATATTTTCCCTCTTAATCCGTTATGACCCCACGACCTAAAACACTATTGGAACATAATTTACACTATTATTCTAATCTTAAACACTTTAAAAATCTCTTAAGCTCTTGGGTTAAGCAAAGGCTAAGGTTTCCTTCAAGGTGGTCAATTAAGGCTCTAAGGGGGTAATTTCTCTATGTCTTCTTCATAATATAAGGCATGTTACTCCTCCCTCATTGTTAGTTCAACTAAAGGCATGTTTTATGAATGGTTTTCATGGCATAATTGTAAGATAATTTTGGGGTTTTAATTATAAGTTGGGGTTTTTTGTTATTAATGATTGATTTATGTTTTCTCATGTTTTTAGTTATGGTTTTCATATTATAATGGTGATTTGAACATGTGGTTGCATGGGAATGGTCAATTTGTACTTGATTTTGGTTATGGGAACTATATTCTCTCAACATATTTGTTAAAATGCCTATGAGAATGCTTTTACTACATAGTTGGACTTTCATTGAAAACTATGCATGGTATAATATAGTAATGGAAATCTTAATTGGTTAAATGGTTTTAATGGCTAAATGGTAAGGCCTTTGTGGCTATGTATTTGATTTCAAAACTTGTGGGATACACATGAAATCCCAAAGTGAATCTAATAATGCAACCTACAGGGTACATAGAATCCCCTAGGTGATTGGATAAGGACATTTCTTAAAAGCTATAGTTGATATGATTAAACCACTTATTGTAGCCTTGGTTAAAATATATAGAATTGGTAGTTTAGTTGTGTGCTAATAGTTCTAATTGTCCAATAATGGTGGGTTGTAATAGCTATATGTGAAGGTGTGAGTCCAGTGGATGGGTACTAGAAACTTATGTTTACCGACATGAGGATTGGTCACGACGACCATATACTTTGTAGGGTACATGGGAATTCCCTAAGTTATTATTGTATATATGTATCATGGAGGATGAAGGGTATACAGGAATCCCCTGTCTATAATATCTCTGATTCGTACGGCTACACACAATTGGGCCCGTTCAGGGTGTAACAATGGACCCATATAGCCTATGGGTGGTTATAGGACGATTAAGCAACACAAACCCAGGTTAGTGGTTTTAAATGTATGCTAAACCCGATTCTCTTCCCGGCATGGATTGTTATATATATATATATATGTGGATATGGATGCATATGGTTATTTACTTAATTTTAAATATTGGCATTATTTTATCCTTATCCTGAGTGTATGCTAGCTTTTACCTGCTAATCTATCTTTGGGCGTTGTATCCCCTTACAATACATCTTGTATTCGAGGATAGTTTGTATTGTATTGAAGTGGTGAGCTTCTATATGTCGGAAGGCTCTATTTCATATTATGGTCTTGTCTTCATACTTTCGTTATTTCTTAAACTCTGGTTTTGTCTATGGTCAGGGTCATATCTCGGATTGAATATTATTTTGACTTTGATTAGAGGCTTTGTCAGACTACTATAGGTTAGTACAAACGATGTCGGCATTGGTGTCAGCCTTGTCATTGGTATTAGTATTATGGCTGATACCATTTGACTATATTTGATTTGCTATTGTTCCATTTTATTATTCTATATAATGGTTATCAATTGGTTTACATTTTTGTTGTTGGTTCGATATTGGATGGTTTGACTCATTTGGCCTTGTCATGGTCATAGACCTATCCAAAAGTCTTAAATGATACATAATTCTATCTTTTTATATGTTTGGAATTCATCCAAACTAGGGTACATGTTTGGAGGTTGGATTAGTTATCGGGGGTGGTCTTCTATCCTTGTTGGACTCAGGATGCCCATTACAACAAGGCCTTGGTTTGGGTCGTGTCAAGTTGGTATCAGAGCTTTAAGTTCATGGTTAATTGGGAGTCAAAAAGTTGTACCGAGTAGAGTCTCTTTTAAGGGCATGTAGCATACCACACTCATAAGGGAGAGGCCATAAAATATCTAGGAACATTTCTCTTCTTTGTGTTCTGCTTTCAAGCTTTGGGGTCTGAGTCTAGGAATCTTCTCTAATTTTCATTTGTTCACTTTTCAAATTAATGCCTTGATGATCTAATGCTCACAAAAACTCCTTTATCCCAACTTGGGACAATGTTGATGGGACACACTCTATTCATGGGATCCATACTCAGTCTAGGGGTCCAATTCTGGATTATTTTGGAGTTCCACTGATTCCCTCTAGTCCTTCTCAAATGCCTTAGGCTAATACGATGAATGCCGACTTGTTTTAGCCTATTCATATATTAGAATAGTTGGTAACTTCTTAGTCTGAGCGTGGTGTTTCGGTTACTCATCTTTTGTTGCCACATAGGTTGGCCAGTTCATTAGGTTAAACCCTCCAACCTTTATAGGTACTAAGGTGGAGGAGTATCCTCAAGATTTTTTAGATGAGATGGAAAATATTTTTAGGGTTATGCATACCATAAATGTGGAAAAGGTGGAGTTTACGGCCTACCAGCTGAAAGATATGGCATACCAATGGTACGAGGAATAGTATTAGGCAAGGGGTGACACTGATGAGTCATAACTTTGGGTGGATTTCACTAATGTATTCCTATATTGCTTCATTTCTCAAGAGTTAAGGGAAGTAAAAACAGAGGAGTTTATTAATCTGAAGCAAGGTAAGATGTCAGTCAAGGAGTATGCCTTAAAGTTTCGCTAGTCGTCTCGATATGCTCCCGAGATGGTGTCTAATATAAGGGCCCGAATAAGAAAGTTTACTATGGGAATATCTCGTGAGTTTATCCTTGAAAGTAAGGCTGCCTTGCTAATCAAGGACATAGATATCTTTAGGTTGGTTGTCGACATGCAATAGGTAGAGAAAAAAAAGAAGAAGCAGGAAGAAATAAGGGAGAGGTAGGGCAAGAATTTTAGGTTCTCTGAGCAGAGTGGTGGCTAATAGTAAAGTGGTAGAGATGGTGGTAAGTGGCCCAAGAAGAAGTGGGGAGACTCTAGTTCTTATTCGACGACTAGTGCTCCCTACCTAATACCGTCGGGTGATAGGTGTTTACATGATGATGACAACTTCAGGGCATAGGATTCCCAATCTTAGGATAGCGAGGCTCAATCGACTCTATTATGTTCTCTCTACAGGTTCTATGGTCATTTACATGGGGTTTTTGTGATAAGCAAATGGACAGGTGTTTTGGCTGTGGAAAACCAGACCATATGCTTAGAAACTATCAACTTGGTAAGGTTTTCTCTAGGGTAAACAAGGTTTCAGTTGCTTTATATTCATCTCCAGCACTAGAGGGTGCACACTCTAGTTTCGGTATTGGTTGGAACTATATTTTTTCTCTCACTACCTATCAAGAGTCCGAGGCATTGTCGTATGTCATAACTGGTATATTGTAGCGCTTTTATCATGATCTATATTAACTTGATCCAGTGTCCACTCTCTCTTTTGTTACCCTATTTGTGTTTGTGCATTATGGTTTTGGTTCGGAGTATGTTTTGGGCTCCTTTTCTTTTTCTACCCTAGGAGGTGACTCTGTCATTGGTAAAAGATTCTATAGGGGGTGTGTGGTATCTGTTGGTAGTACGGAGACTTTGGTGGATTTGTATGAATTAGATATGGTTTATTTTGATGTTATTTAGGGATGGATTGGTTGCACTCGTGCTATGCATCCCTAGATTGTGGGACCCATGAGGTTGTCTTTAAACTTTCTAATAAGCCTGTTATTGAGTAGGATGGTGGTTCCCTAGCTCCTAAGGGGAATTTTATATCATATCTTAGAGCTCAAAGATTAATCTCCAAGGGATCTCTATCATCTAGTCTGGGTTAAGGATTCTAACTCGGAGAGTCTTCTTTGTATTTGGTTCCAATGGTGAATGAATTTCATGAGGTCTTCCATGATGACCTTCCTGGTGTTCCTCCAGATACGGAAATTGAGTTTGGGATTTATCTTGTTTTAGACACTTATCTAATTTCTATACCCCCTTATATAATGGTTCCTACTGAGTGAAAGGAACTCAAGGATCTTTTGGATAAGGGTTTCATTCATCCTAGTATATCCCCATGGGGGGCACTGGTGTTGTTTGTGCAATGACCTTTTAGGTTATTTTCCTTATTTATGCTTATCTTTCCCATTAGAAATTCTTGATAGCTTCCCCAAGTCATTTATGACTTGCTGGGACCGATGGTTCGATTACCAGGCAGTTCATTTGGTTTTTAGAGATAATTCTTTTTTTTGAAGTCTTCGCTGGTTCCAAATGGCCACTGAGCAAAATCTTTAGTGAAACAATCTCGGATGCAAATTTTGACTACTCTAGTAGATCTGGAATATCTATTTTAGTCTAGGTAGACCTTTGGTTTGTGTCCCAATGCACCCAAGCTCATTTTGACCTATTGTTCAGAAAGTTAAAAATTTGAAAGAATAGGTGTGGGACTCACATTTGGTCTAAATGACCTCGAATGAAAAATATGACTTCGCCATCGCGTCTGAAACATTGAAGTTAGGCTAGGGAGACCCTTGGTTTAGGTCCCAAGGCTCCCAGACTCATTTCGACTTATTTAGCAAATTTAATAAAAAGTGATGAAACTATAGGTGTGGGCTCCATTTTTTACCTAAATAATTTCCGATGAAAGGTTTGATGATTCCAATAGATTTTAAATGTGGTTTACACTCAAAATTCACTATTGGATCATGTTATTTGGATTTTTGATGAGTTTCGAGGGTCAAAAACTTATTTTTGAGTTTACTGTCTTGCGGTTAAGAGTTTGCGATTGTGGCCCGTATGACCGCGATACCGACATCTCTTTATCTTTAGGGGCTATATAAAGTCCCGAGATGCATTTGGGGTATTTCTCCTTAACTATTTAGACCTAGGAACCCAAAAATGAGTGTAATAACTCAAAATTTGTCATGGGGGGTGACTTGGGAGCCTAATTATTATCTTGTATCACGATTATTTTCAAAATTAAGGGAAGAATTTATTGAATTCATGCTTGAATTTTATAGTTTGGTCCCAAAACCCCAATTTATCTTTGGTCTTGATTTTAGCCCAAAATATGCTTAGTTTTTACCCATTCTTTGAGGGTTATGATTCTTTGTTCATGTGTGAACATTGGGTTGGCCTTGGAAACTCGTTTTCTATATATGGGACCTACATGGGGTTTTTTGTGTCTTTTTGAACTCGAAGCACAATATTGAAATATGAGTGTCATTAGACTTGTATTGATGAGTAGATTATGGTTTTAATAGTGTGATGACATTTTGAAGATTGTAAAGTGTAGACAAGCATGTGGTGCATGAAGTGAGGTTTTGCGGTTAGGGCTTGAGGTAGGCTTTCATCTACTTTTCTTCATTGATGATGCGTCATTTATGTTGCGTGTGAATATAGGTGTTAGGATTGATTATGCGTAGGATGACTTGACCTTGATTATTGATGTTTGGGGATTAGATGAGGGTTTTGGACTCGTAAGATCGAATGTTTATAACCTTTTTATATCCTATTGCCTTTCCTCTTTAGTTCAGATTAGTTATAGCATAGATATGATATAATTCTATGTTTCGAATATGGTTTTTAGATTTAAAGCACGATTTGTATATTTAGCCTTATTGGGCTTGTGTGCTAGTCTTGAATCGTAAGTTTGGTAGAGTTGACTTGAGTAACCTTATTTCTCATCGAAGTTGCTATCTTAGGCTTGGATTGGCTTACTTGACATCTAGAATATGAACTAGATACCTTAGCCTAGTTTGGGGTATAGTATGCCTAATTATGGAAATTGTGGATTAGAAGTGGGATCGTTTGGCCCACTTAGGCCTAAGCTTGTATTAAGTCTTGTGGACTTATTGCGGATGATAGGCATAGATAAGGCTAGTAAACCTTAGAATATGGTTACTTCATAACTTGGTAACTTATATTGAAGTTCCTGTATTGGGGCTTTTGAGTTATGATTATGATACTCCTTGTGACAGTTATATTGGGCATTTAGAGCTGATATTCCTTCTAGATACGTTATGTGGCCTATCTAGATGCTATTTCATCTTAGACTTGATGATTGGCCTATAAAGATGCTATTTCTTCTTAGACTTGACGATTGGCCTATAGAGATGCTAATTCCAGTTAGACTTGATGATTGGCGTATAGATTTGATATTTCCTTTAGTCATGATTGTTGGACCTACAGAGATGATGTTCCTCTTAGATATATAAATTAGCCTAAAGAAGTAATATTCCTCATAGTCATGATTCATGACCTATTGATATAAGATATCCTAGAGATAATTACATGGTTATTGATTTTATGCCTCCTATATGTGAGATGACTCTTATATGTGAGATGATTAGAGATATGTTTTGTCTTATAAATATAATTATTGATATGAGTTTCGAATATGAATATGGGCCTAAGGTTGTGATTATGTTGTTGAGATTATTCCAAATAAATTAATGGGCCAAGGGCTGCGTTATGACATTGATTAAATATCCGAGAAGTGTTTTTCATTTTAGATGATGTGATTATAGTTTATGAATATGAATATGTATATGTTTGTATACATATCTCTCCTGTATGGGATGGAGGAAGATGCGGTGTGATGCTTATTATTTCACTGATTGAATACAGGTGATAGCATGCATAGATTTGGTACATTCATGATTATTATATCAGTAATTGGTGTGATTCTAGTTGAAATACGATCTTATGATTGTTCTTCCTAATTAAGTGTTAACCTAAGTGGTAGCTAGATGTCTTTTAGGTGGATATAGTACTTGATGGCTAGATATCTAATGTACTAGTTAATGAACCTTTCTTAGTAAAGATATGGTAACTAGCGATGATTGATATGCGGCTAATAATGATGTTGAATAGTTGATAAACGAGGATTAGTTGGTAAATGATGGTTAGTCAATAAAGGATGTTAGTTAATAAATACTGGTTAGATAATAAATGGTAAATTGTTGACTATTAATGATTAACGGATATAGTATGATTAATTGATAATAATGAATGGTGGAGAAATAGCGGTTTTTGTCTAGTGATAAACCTTGACTAGATGTTAGATGTTGGCTATTTAAATAAAAAGTGGTTAGTTATTATCCCATGAATAAGGATTGTGTGAAAGATAATGCTTAGGCTAGTAACTAGAGGTTATATGATGACTAGTGAACTAGCGATTTTATAATAATAAGTGTTGGTTAGCTAATGACAAGTCATTGGAAAGTATTGAATATATAGATATTCTATGGTGATATGATTATGTTTATGAGTATTTTAGTGTATGTTATTCGGTAATGACTATTGTGATGATATTGATACCCGACAAGGCCGGAGGATACTATTGTGATGATGCTCATACCTGACAAGGCTGGGGTATATATTGATGATATGTTGATACCCGACAAGGTCGAAGGATATATTAATGATATGTTGATACCCAATAAGGCCGGAGGATATATTGATGATATGTTGATACCCGGCAAGGCTGAAGGATACTATTGATGATGATGTGTTGATACCCGACAAGGCCGTAGGTTGAATATGATAGTCCCAATGAGGACAGTTATGATGAGTTGTGATATTGATTGTGTACTTTGCATTCATTCTTGCATGCACATCACCTATCACCAGTATGAACTTATGTCTATCAGCTGGTATGGGACGGTTGCATAGATATAGGTGAAGAATATGCCTTGTGTTTTGTATGTTGATTGAACCTTCTGAGCCTAGGACGGTGGGGGTACGCATAGTCTTGGCTAGGTATTTGCTTGTCCGGAGTAGCCAGTTATTCACACTGTTGTTATTATTGTTGTTTACATAGTTATGATCATTATTATGGCTAGCTTTTGATAGATTGGTCATTGGTCCGATATTGGGATTTGAGGCATTTCTTCACCCTCCCTATCTTATAATTGCATTATTATGCACGATTATTTAAGGTCTGTCTATGTGGATTAGAAACCATATATATGATAGTATTTAAATCCTTATAGTATTGTAATGAGGTCTTAAGATTACAATAGGATGATATATGTTATGCTTTGAAATGATCTCATGTTTATATGTATATATACCTATATATATCTAGCTATCTAAAGCTATGATACTATCGTATATCCATTCCTTCGTTGTTCATATTGTATAGTCATTTCTTTGCCTTGTATATTACTACATATCTTTCTTTTGCTCTTTATTCGTATATTGATGTAGGATATACGGTATAACATTGACTTATATTGAATGTATATGGAATAAGATAGTTTACCCTGGTACTTCCTTAGTTTTATTATGTTAGACTCTTGGACATGAATAGGATAGTTGTTCCTTACTATCTCATTGACTTATCATATGATTTTTGGAATCTTGGGTGTAGTTTCCATTCTGTTTATATGCTGTATATATCTGCTTTATCTTTGGAGCTTAGTTGGTAGGATCCCACTAATTACCATTTGTTTGGTACTCATACTACACTTTTGCCACCTGCAGATCATAGTACGGATTATCACCGTTGATATTTGCATAGTACTGAGCAACCCTGGTACAGAGACTTAGAGTGAGCTCCTAATATTAGGAGTATTACTTATCTCTTTCTTATGTATTAGACTAGTCTCTAAGTTGTATTCAAAGATAAGTTGTATCAGTGTATTTTTCTAGATATTTCACTTTTGTACCCTTTTTAAATTAGAAGCTCTTGTACTGATACCAAGAGGTTTTGGGATTATTCTATGTATTTATACTTATTTTATATATTTTGCATTCTTTTCCTTATATTATTAAGTAATCCATTACTAGCCATTCTGGACAACGGGTTGGCTTTCCTACTGGTGGGTTATGGTAGGCGCTATCATGACCTGAGGAAATTGGGTCATGATAGTTCATGCATAATAAGTATGGTTCCCTTCGGAGGTGTATTGACTACCGGCAGTTGAATAAGGTGATGATAAAGAACAAGTGTCCTTTTCCAAGGATAGATGACATTTTGGTATACTTTAAGAGTGAGATGGATCATGCCGACCACCTCCGATTTGTGTTGCAGACCTTGAAAGAGAAATAGTTGTATGCTAAATTCTCTAAATGTGAGTTCTGGTTGAACACTTATTTTTTTGGGTCATATTATTTCTTATGAGGGGATCATGGTAGATCTACAAAAGGTTGTAGTGGTTAAGAAGTGGCCTAGACCCACGACTCTAATCAATATTCGAAGCTTCTTAGGCTTAGCTGGATACTATAGGAGGTTTGTAGAGATCTTTTCTTATATAGATACCCCGTTGACTAAATTGACTCAGAAGAAGGTTAAGTTCCTATGGTCAGATGTGTATGAGGGTAGTTTGGAGAAGTTGAAGGATACGCTAACTTCAACTCCGATTTTGACTTTGACTGAAGGTACTAAGGGTTTATTGTTTATTGTGATATGTCTCGTGTGGTTCTTGATTGTGTGCTAATGCAACATAGCAAGGTGATAGCCTATGCCTCTAGGCAATTGAAGGTACATGAGAGGAATTATCCTACTCACGATTTGGAATTTTTAGTTGTGGTATTTGCACTGAAAAATTTGGAATCACTATTTGTATGGGGTACATGTGGACATCTTTTCCAATAATAAAAGCCTACAATATGTGTTCACTCTAAAAGAGCTTAACCTCAGGCAAAAGAGGTGGCTTGAGCTTCTCAAGGACTATGACATTAGTCTTCATTACCACCTAGGTAAAGCTAATATGGTTGCTAATGCTCTTAGCAGGTTATCAATGGGGAGTGTTGTTCATGTGAATAAGGAGAAATGGGAGTTGGTGAAGGACATTCACCATTTGCCTAACCTTGGAGTTCGTCTCTTGGACTCTAAGGATGGTGGTGTGTTTGTTCAAAACCTGGTGCAGTCATCTCTGGGCACTGAAATTAAGGAGAAGCAGATGTTAGATCCTATTTTGTTGAGGATCAAGGGTAATGTTAGTGGGCAGAAGTTGATAGCCTTCGAGATTAATGGTGATGGTACTTTGCTATACCAAGGAAGATTATGTGTCCCTGATGTCGACAGTTTGTGAGAAAAGATATTGGCCAAGGTACATGAATCACGTTATGTCATTTATCCTAGTTCGATGAAAATGTATCATGATCTTAAGGAGATGTATTCGTGGAATGGAATAAAGAGGGATGTAGCTGATTTTGTGGCCAAATACATGATGTGTCAACAAGTGAAAGCTGAGCACATGAAACCCGGAGGATTGTATCAAGAAATTGAATTTCCTGAATAGAAATGGGAAGTGATCAACACGGATTTCATTACCAATTATACTCAGCCTCAGAATCAATTTGATTCAGTTTGGGTCATCGTGGATAGTATGACAAAGTCTGCTCACTTATTTCCCATGAGGACTAACTTCTCTACTGAGGATTATGTAAGGTTTTATCTTCATGAGATTTTAAAGCTACATGGGGTGCCTGTCTCTATCATCTCTGATCACGGTCCACAATTTATATCTCACATCCGTTGGTTATTTTAGAAAGGGTTAGGGACTAAGATGAGTCTGAGTACTATTTTCCATCCGTAGTCGGATGGGCAGGTAGAGGGAACTACTCAGACATTGGAGGATATGCTGCAGGCGTCCGTGATTGAATATGGTGGTAGTTGGGTTGAGCATTTACCCCTTATAAAGTTTGATTACAATAATAGCTATCACTCTAGCATCGGATGGCTCCTTTTGAAGCCTTGTAGTAGGAGGTGTAGATCTCCTATTGGGTGGTTCAAGCTTGGTGAGGTGGATATGTTTGGCCGAGATTTAGTTTACCAGTCCATGGAGAAGGGGAAGGTGATCCAAGATAGACTTAAGGCTTCCCAAAGTCACCAAAAGTCCTATGCGGATGTAAGGCGAAGAGCATTAGAGTTTGAGGTTGGGGATTGAGTGTTCTTAAAGGTATCTCCCATAAAGGGAGTAATATTGTTTGGTAAGAAGGGGAAGCTCAGTCCCTAGTATGTAGTTAAAGGTGTAGATTGTATGATTATGGTACGACTGGGGAAAAGGGAGTCGTTCGGTGCACAGTGTGTGATGCCCAACATCCTTTCTAGGGTACAAGTGGTGGTTTCCACTCGTCTGATGTAGGTATGATTTTGGGGGGGGGGGGGGAGGAGTCATACCTTATTGCGGGAATTCTTACAGTTTAAGTTAGGGGTATTGTGGACATTTCCCCTCTTAACCCCTTATAACCCTACGACCTAAAACATTACTGACATTATTTAACCTATTATTCTAATCTTAAATACTTATAATCTCTCACAAGCTCTTAGGTTAAGCAAAGGCTAGGGTTTTCTTCAAAGTGGTCAATTATGGATATAAAGGGGTAATTTTCTCTGTCTTGTTCATAATCTAAGGCATATTACTCCTCCCTCGTTGTTATTTAAATTAAAGGCATGTTTTAAAAATGGTTTTCATGGCATAATTGTGATATGGTTTTGGGTTTTTAATTATATGTTAGGGTTTTTGGTTATTAGTGATTGATTTATGTTTTCCCATGTTTTTACTTATGGTTTTCATATTATAATGGTGGTTTGAACATGTGGTTGAATGGGAATGGTCATTTGGTACTTGTTTTTGGTTCTGGGAACTATATGCCCTTAATATGTTTGTTAAAATGCCTATGAGAATGCTTTTACTACACAGTTGGACTTTCATTGAAAACCTTGCATGGTATAATATGGTAATGGAAACCTAAATTGGTTAAATGGTTTTAATGGCTAAATAGTAAGACGTAGGTGGCTATATCTTTGATTTAAAACCATAGAGGGTACATGGAAATCCCCCAAGTGAATTTAACAATGGAACTTACGGGATACATAGGGATCCCCTAAGTGATTGGCTAAGGTCATTGCTTGCAAGCTATAGTGGGTATGACGATACAAGTTCTTATAGCCTTGGTTAACAATATATGGAATTGGTAGTTTGTTTGTGTGCTAATGGTTTTAATTGGGCAATAAAGGTGGGTTGTAATAGTTAACCGTGAAGGTGTGAGTCCAATGGATGGACACTGGAAACTCATGTTTGCCGACATGAGGATTGGTCACGGAGACCATGTATTTGTAGGGGGCACAGGAATCCCCTATGTTATACTTGTATATATGTATCATGTAGGGTGAAGGGTACACGGGAATCCCCTGCCCCTATGATATCTTCGGTTCATTCGGCTATACACACTGAGGCCCGTTCAGGGGGTAACACTGGACCCATATAGCCCATGGGTAGTTCTAGGATGGTTAAGCTACACAAATCTAGGTTAATGGTTTTAAATGCATGCTAAACCCGATTCCCTTCCTAGGGTGGATTATATATATGTGTATCGATGTGAATACATATGGCTATTTACTAGGTTTTAAATGTTGACATTATTTTATCCTTATCCTGAGTGCATGCTAGCATTTACCCGCTATCCCATCTTCAGGCGTTGTATCCCCACGCGATGCAGGAACTGGTCATACTCCTCTTCCTGTGCAATGATTGGATTCGGGCACAACTTTTGTTGTCTTTAAGTAGTGTGCTTCCGTACTCTGGAAGGATCCATGTCACAACCCGAACCGAGGCCCTGGCTGTGACGAGCATCCCAAACCATAAAGGCCCGAGAGCCCTTCTCTAACTGGCAGTCATATACACAATTCATATGCTGAAATGAAATGTGGAAAACATGAAAAAACGGACACGTGGTCATTCTTTTACTTCAACTAAACAATAGGAATATATGTTCATAGATATTTCAAACACATGACACCAGTCTGCAAAATATCTAATAACATGAGAACAACTGCTATCTAAAAATTGGGACAAGTCCCCCAATTGGACCATGAATCAAAATAAACTAACAATGTTCTAAACAGGCCTTCCGAAATAAGGGAGACTCACCAACTACAATCTTTGACAGAATTCAACCTACTGCTTAGTGGGACCCCAGGACTATGCCTCAGATCTTGAAATATAGGGGGTCAATACAATTGTACTGGTATGTAAAACAACTTAAAATAACATGTTTTCATACAAAACAGGGTGAGAGAATTTCATAATATCAGTTAACACAATACAAGTAAAAATACATGGGCATACTTTAGAGAACTTCAAAACGATTCTTGACAACACTGACCCACTATTTATTATTCTTTTGAGCTAGTCGGTAACCCTACAAATATGTATTCCCATGGGCTATATGGGACCCACCCTTGACTCGGTGGCCAACCCCCAATCCATGTAGCCGCCAGGATTAGGATGGTGATACCCTCCATGTGAGCACACCACAGGAAATCCCCCCATGTGAGATGTCCTAAATGTCCTTTCATGTAGGAGAATATATCATAAGTTCTGCATCAACAACTATGGTTTCTAGCGATGAGCCCTCATACTCAAATGCCTTCTTCAGGTAACCAACTGGCTCTCTTAAGCCCAACTTTTAGTGTTTAAGTCAAACATGCTTCATACTATCAAAACATTTAATACTTAGCTTGTTAAGGGTATATAATCACCGGGTATCATCATATGATGACTTACAAGTCAATTAGATCACATCACATCATATTTGCAACCCTTTTCACTTATTATCATATTAATGACCACCCATAGATTTTAAACATCAAGTGAGGGAGAGTCATGCAATAGGTTTTCATTTGAGTTTACATAAAAAACACTTTCCTTTCAATAGTACAATCACAAGGTGGTCATGTTATGTTTACATTGTTCTATACCCATAGAAATTGTTAATTTTGACACGATAAATATTTTCCATTCACAAGCTCTCTCTCAATATGTCACAACCGATATCATTCTATGATCATTAGTAAAGGATTCACTCACCAGTTTTCTTTGAGAAAATTCATGCATTTAAACAATTCATAATACTTGAAATCAAAGATATCATAAAGGAGAGGGATTTTAGCCATTCATGCTCCCAATCAACTTTACAAAATAGACGAAATCATATATATATATATATATATATATATAGTTATAGTTCAATTTCCATAAAAAGTGGTTCAAGACAACATATATTTTCATCAAAACAATCCCATGATACATATTTTCGAAAACAATATCGAACACTTCATTATAAAACATAATTGGGGATCTTTAATCTTGATAAAACATTTAAAATTATGCCCATGGTTTTTAGAGTAGTACCACATACCTTAAGTTCCTTGGTTTGAAGAATGGAACCCTATTCTTGAAACTTTTCTTGAGAATCTTGAATTGAAAGGGTTGAATTCTTGATCTTTGGGGAGGATCTAGGGTTATGTTTTTAAGAGGATTTGAGATGTTTAATTGAACAAAATAGGAGAAAATATCACCCCTTGAGGGTTATCAGGCATGGTATAGGAGATATAAGGGAAAAAAATAATAAAAATCCCTTAAAATGCAGAACCAATAGCTATAAACGAGGGGCGAGCGTTGGAACATGCACTAATTGCGTGACCTCACTGCCTCTCTCACAGAAATGGCTACAACATTTTTATCGGGTATCGAATTTTGGAGAAATTGGTATAGTTGGAAAGCTGACTCAATTATCTAGAATTTGGTGGATCTTGAGCTGCAAAATTCTACTTGTATCAAAAGTTATACACGTTAAAAGTAGTCCTTTGTAAAATCAAATACAAAGATTTAGCCAAATCAAAGATTCTTAGCTCAAATTTGCTCTAAGTGATTCCTATGAATATTTTTCACCACGAAAGCACTTCAAACACGAGGATAAAGATCATGACACTTATTCTCACTTGGCAATAATTTCTATTAGAGCTTTCACATATAGGAACAATAGTTTGATTTCTAGTTCGAAAGTGTGGGGTGTTACACTCCATTTCATGTTATGGTCATGTATTCATACTTTAGTTATTTCTTAGACTCTGGTTTTGGCTAGGGTCAGAGGAATATCCCGGCTGGATTTTATTTTGACTTTGGTTAGAGGCTTTATGAGACTACTATGGGTTGGCATGGGTGGTGTCGGCATCGGTGTTAGCCTTGACGTTGGTATTATGGCTGATACCATTTGACTATATTTGATTTGTGATTATTCCATCTTATTATGCTATACAATGGTTATAGATTAGTCTATTTTATGGTTGTTGGTTCGGTATTGGATTGGTTGAATCATTTGGATTGGTCATGGTAATGGATCTATCCTAGAGTCTTGAATTATACATAACTCTCTTGTTATACATTTGGAATTCATCCAACCCAGGGTACGTGTTTGGAGGTTGGATTGGGTATCGGTGGTGGTCTTCTGTCCTTATTGAACTCGAGATGACCATTACGACAAGGCCCTGGTTCGGGTCGTGTATAACTAAATTGACTCGATCTTTCTCTTTTTGTAACTACTATAAATTAAAAATTACAAAGCTTTATGTAGACTAAAGTTTGAGACATACTAAGAGTTTACTGTGAAGTTTCATGTTTGTCTTCGGTCTTAGATCTTCCTTTTTATAGCCTTCATCTAGTTTATTTTCTATGCTCTAAAAGGAAAACCAAGGGATTTTTTCTTAATCAGGGATTTGAGTTTATTCATTGATTAAGGATTCACTTCATATGGTATGTCCATATTAGATATGTCCATACGTATGATAAGATCTTCCTTTATCAAATATAGAGTCACACTATACATGTCCATATAAGATATGTCCATATAGAGGGTATGATCTTCCTTCCTTCCATGGTTCCTTGTGAAATCTTGTTTCCATATTTTTTTTGTGATTTCTTTTCGTATGATTGACTTTCTTGTAGTTAGGGATCTAATGAGATCTTCTCCTGATGCTATTCCAAATCCAGCTCCAACTTCCTTATAGTTAAGGATCCCTTGAGATGCTATTCCAAGTTCAGCTTCGGGGACAATCCTTCTTCCCTTGATTAAATCTTTGGTATATACTGCATATTTTCCTTTATTATTTTGTCATTGTTAAAACATATTATGTCAATATAAAAGGCTAACAATCTCCCCTTTCTATAATGAAAAATAATAAACATTAATTGACTTTCCTGTGTTTGTAGTCGACTGGCTCCCCCTTGTTGAATCTTTTGTGTCATCATCAGTTGACTTCCCTGTATTTGTAGTCAGCTAGCTCCCCCTTACTCATAGACCTATCTAATTTTTGACTTCTCTCCCTTTTTACATAATAAAGAAGAACAAAGCATGCAAAAGTGGACTAATATACAAGCAAACACATCATATATACTAGACAACTGATCAATTTTTATGTAAAAAATAGGGAACGGGGAGGAATGTTGAGTATATGTAAGAAAAAGTTAAAAAATATAAGGTACATACTAAGAGTAGGAAAGGGACAAAACCCCTTTTGAATAGGTAGTCACAAAATCAACGTTTAGCCAGAAAGTAGGTAAGGGTATTATGCATATTGTGATTGAAGCGTTCATAATACTTTTCAATGTTTTTGTATAAATAGGAATGGGAATTATGGAATGA
>NW_025886445.1:0-5100 GCF_002878395.1 Capsicum annuum
TCTGTTCCTATTTGTTTCGTCGGTGGAGCTCACCGGAGTTCGGTCAATATCGAGTTTTGGCTCTTACGGTCAAGCTGTTGGGATGGGTTCATCTATTTTTTTGTACTCATTGTCGATGTCGATTCTCAGGGTTTTCGGACTCAAAGTGGGTCGACATTTGTGATCTGAGTTACTATTAAAGTTTGTTTTCACTGTTTGGAATAGTCCGTTGATTATTTCCAATACCGAGTTTGGATTTGGGATTTGCAGTTGAGGTTCTCCATTTAAGTATTTTGGTCTTCGGATCTCTTTATTATTATACAAGAACGTTCTATCGAGGTTCATTTATTTAACCCGTCTCCTCGTTCTTTATTTTCGATTATTTGAATTGGTTGTGATTATCCATGGTGATTGTTGGATTTTTGGTTGATGTTATGATGTTATAATTTTAATAATGTGAATTTGTTGATAAGCGAAATAAATTGGGGTAACTTTGAAGGTATAATTGATAAAAATGAAACAAGTGTGTGTGGGGGGGGGGGTTGAGAATTGAAAACTTAACATAATGGATGAATTTTGGTTAGTTTGATTCATTGGTTGTTTGACTTTGAAATGAACGTTATTTGAACTTGGTAGTATCATGGTACGTTGATTGGTTTAGGCAAACATAGGTTGGGGAGGCAAAGTTTAGAATTTGTGGCTTTGGTTGAATGGTGAATATTCCATGGAATGTTTGAAATTTTGTTGAATAGTTTTTATTTTCCCGCACTAAAAATGTATTCATTTGGTCGGGGAATGCCTCGAGGAATTTGTATTGATTTGGCCGGGGAATGCCTCGAAGTATCTGTATATATTTATTCATCGGGGAATGCCCCGAGGTATCTTGTACCCGGAGGACGTTCGTGATGAAGGCCTGAGGCGTCAGGTAGAGCATTAGTCTAGAATTAATTTAGAATAAGATTTATTTTTATGCATTTTTCTATTTTTGGACCGTGTAATTGGACTGGACACTAAAATTTTGGATTGTTTTATCTTGTTTACTTGATTGATTATTTTTTGCATGTTTTGTGTGGTTTATACCCTCGTAGTGTCAGAGTTAGCCGATACGCTCTACCAAGCAACCGTGGTCGAACCACGGGATCTAGGGGTGCCTAACACCCCCCCTCGGTCAATAGAATTGTATGTAGACACGTAATTTTGTCCTTCCGAAAGATTAATTTTCACTTTTTTACCTTATCCTATCGTGTACCCCTCAACCATATAATTACCCCCCACCCCCCCATAAAATGACAAAAATAATAACCCCTAACAATTTTTATCTTTTCCTAACAAATTCTATCCCATCCTGACCACCCTACCCCACCTCACCACTACCCTACCCAACCCCCTACGCCTTTACACATTTTTGGACACCATAACAGAATTGGGTACTTTTTGGCATTGGGAGAATTACATACATATAGAGGACAAAGGGTAGGGGACTCCATTTTTTGGGGATTTTCTTTGGCTTCATTCACACAACAAAGACAACAACCATTCTTCTACTCCTATTTCTATCAACACAAGGAAAAATACCATTCTCTCTGAGTCACGCTCATCATCACCAACATACACACACTGATACACCAATATTCACACACACACACAGAGGATACTCAGTAGTGAGAGGGAAAGATCGAGAGAGAGAGCTGCGAGAGAGGAAGAGGTTGAGACAAGAGAGAGAACTGAGTAGAGCCGATCGAAAGAGCGAGAAAGGGGAAATTACATTGGAGTTGAGGTCTTTTCCGGCGAGTTCTCATCGTAAATGTAACTGTTATCTGAGTATCTTTGTTCTTCATCACTTTCGGAGCTCGCCGGAGTTTCGTCGCGATAGGAACCGCGACCCCAGCTCTAACCTGACCGGACTGGACCAATTTCAGTTCGATTTCGATGGTCTGTCGGTGAACGGTCAAAATGGAAATGAGCATATATTGAGTTCGAGATTGAGGTTCGATTTAAGGCTTTTGAACCCAGTTCTATTTTCTAATCGCATTATTTGGCACAATAAAAGCTTCGATTAAGGTTCATTTCTCATTCCTTTTCTCGAATAATTTTAAAAATCATATTTTTGATTTTGTGATATTTGAATCATGAATGTTGGTTGGCGCTGAATTTGGATTATGAAGAATAAATTGATAGTCTAAAGATTAGTTAATCGTTGATTGAGAATTAAAGTTGTTGTTTGGGGTCGGGATCAAAAAATCGATAAAAATGAATAAGATTAGTCTTGATTTATTGTTGTCGGTTTAGTTTGAAATAAATATTGATGTTAAGTGTAATTGTATCATGTCTTAGGTCGGGCATTGATAGGTAAGTTCTAGGTTTCGGAGGGTAGGCAACTCGTAGGATTTTAATCATCGAATGTGTAAATATTTGTGTTGAGTGCTTTTCTTCATTTTCATTACATTTCATTAAATGTATTCATTTAGTCGGGGAATGCCCCGGAGATTGATGTATTTATTCACCGGGAATGCCCCGACGTATCATGTTGGCGAAGGCGGATCTTGATCAAGGCCCGAGGCATCGGATAAAGTTGGGAGCGTAGTTAGGATTAGTATAGGTTAGATAGGATTTATTTTCGTATTTTTATTTATTTTTTGGGTTGTAATAATTGGATTGGACACTATATTTTTGGATTGTTTTGTTTTATTTGTTGGTTTGATTATTTTACGTGTTTTTGTGTGGTTTATACATTCGTAGTGTCAGATTAGTCGATAAGCTCCACCAAGCGACCGTGGTTGAACCACGGGATTGAGGGGTGCCTAACACCTTGCCCTCGGTCAACAAAATTTCTTAGCCAGAATCTCTGTTTGCGGATCAGTTTTATAGAGTCAAAATCATTTTGAAAAAGGATATTCATGGGTGACTTGGCACACCCGATTTATGCCAAGTGGTGACTCTGAGTTTTGAAACTAATGAATCCTTTTCGAAATAATTTTCATCTTTTGTCACTTTAATAATAAAACTCTTTCGATACTTAAAACGAATTCTTTCTTTTGGAGTACGAAAAAGGGGTGTGACAGCTCTGGCGACATTGTTGGGGACCTGTTAAGAATTCGAGCTTATTTTGGAGTTGTATCGGCTTTGTTCGGCACTATAGGTGTATAAATATTTTTTTGTATTGTTTTGTGTTATTGTTTTATCATTATGGAATGTTTTTGTGCTCTTTGTGTACAGTATTTATCCCTTGTGTTACCGCTTTTATATCTAGCATCATGTGTCTACCCCTGACCTTCTTTCTGCAACAAGTCTGTAGTACACATGTTGTACACGAGCTCTAGTTGAGTTACCCTTATTTTGGGAGGGGGGAGAGCCGTCGGTGTTATAGAGTAGGTGGAAAACTGTCGCAACCACTATCGACCATACGCTCCCCCGAACAGCCTTGTTAGTGAACCCCAACATAGGTCAGCCTTTAGGTCATGCTTATGTGCATCATATTGAGACCTAGCAGGGCCCACTTGGTCCCTTGTAGGAGACTCACCTCTAAAGCATCCCAACATGCTAAATGTTGCATCTTTGAGGATAACGTGATCATTTGACGGACTGATTTGGGAAAAACATGTGTTAGAAGTAAAGTGTGTGGGTAATGAAAAAAAACAAGAAAAAAAAAAGAGTTTTGTAGTTTTTAGAGTTTTTTATGGCTTTTATTTTTCACAATTCCAAAATTCAAAAGGATTTTTTTTACCTTTCGCACTCATTTTCTCGAAAACATCAAAAAGATTTTTCTTTGTCTCGTTTAGCATGCATTCACAATTTGAAAACATCAAAAAGATTTTTTTCATTCATAGGATGTGTTTATAAAAGAAAAATGCAAAAAAATAAGATGTTAGAATTTTTTGACATTTCGTATAATGAAAATACCAAAAAGATTTTTCTTTCATAGTTGTTGATGTCATTTTTCTGTGAAGTATCAAAATGAAAACTCAAAAGATTTTATTAACATGGTTCATCGTCTGTCTTTGGTCGTATCTCTTAAGTCAGGGTCTAGCCTGTTATTTAATAATTAATTGTCCAATCTGGACGAACTACGCACCCCTGATTCTTCTCTCTCGGGAGTGAGATACGTAGGCAACCTATTTTTGATTCGGGGATCTTATTTCAAAAATTCAAAAAGATTTTCTTCACTCTTTGTTAGAGTATGTGTTTCATATACGTCTTTAAGAGAAAACAACAAAAAAGATTTTTCCTTTAATAGGTTCAAGTTTCGTTTTCATATGAAATTCAAAATCGAAAACCCAAAAAGATTTTCTTTGGTAATCATAGGTTTCATTTTGTATAGGGATGTTAAAGCCGAAGAATTCAAAAATATTTCGTTATTTCTTTTGACAAATTTTTATTTTCTTTCCTTTTTAAAGTTTCAGGAAAAAGAAAATAGAAAGAAAAAGAGTTTAATCGGCCATTTCGGCAAGACTTCACGAACTACGCACACCTGATTCTCCTCTTTCGGGAGTGAGATACGTAGGCGCCCTTCTTGGGTATGGTGATCTTTTCAAGAAAAAAAAAAGAGGTTTTGAAAAACTTTTAAACTCTAACCATTTGCTATCTCTTGTCTAGTTAGTTTAAGGTGGTTGGTTTGTGGCATTTTGGCTGGTCCTCCATATTGCTCCAAGTTACAGAGGAAGTTATGGCCAACAAGGATACCGAGTTAGTTGTCACTAATCAGCTAGGGAGTTCGGGGAATGAGAATGTAGGAGATAATGAAGAGATTCGGAAATTAAGGAGGCAAATAATAGAAATACATTGAGCTTGGGCTAATGGGTTGCCACCTCCTCCAGTTCCCACTGATAATCTAAAATATCTTTCTAGCTTGCCTCCCGTGTCACATGCACAATTTCCCATTTTTGTTGATATGCCACAATATGCATCAGGATCGACTCTGGGGCAATAATATCCAACCACTTCTAAGGTTCATTTCCTCACTCCCCAATCCAAGACTACCATATACTCGGCTCCAGCTACTGTTTATGCTTTTGCGGCGCCACCCCCACTTGAAGATCCTAATTTTGATGTTCATCCACAAGTTGTGCCTCCCTATTCTACAAGAGAGCCTGCATTGAATATTTTTAGTGATCAGCATTATGC
>NW_025886446.1:0-21073 GCF_002878395.1 Capsicum annuum
AATGCTTCTGTTTTAATATAAATCTCCAACAAATCAAGATTCATCATATAACGTACTATATCAGGTGCCACCATAAACTCTTGTAAAGTCTCATTATCAAGTATGGAAATTTCAGAATAACGAGCATTACCCTGCACAGTTGAAAATGGCCATTTACCCAAAATAGGGGCGGATCTAATGGGGGTTCATGGGTGGCATGGCACCCAAAAAATTCGATCGAAAAACTGTGTGTATATATATATTTTGAAGAAAACCGATATATTATTTAAGTGCCACCCGGTGCAGCAGTTGAGGAAGTAGTGTCAGTGGCAAATGCGCTGAAATTTCATGTAGTATACCAGAGTTCAAATCCAGACGCTAGCATTATTTTGTTACTTTTTGATCGCTATTCTATTTTCTATAAGTTTTTTTTCCTCTTGACTTAATCTTTGTTTGACTCTTTTTTTTGGGTAATCTTTATTTAAGAATTTTTAACTTAAGTGTAGAACATAGTTGAAGATTCCTTCTTCCTTCAAATTTATAGTTAACCTCTCTTCGTAAATTATAATAATGATGCTTGGCTTGATGTTATAATTTCTTAACAATACAATTGAAAATATTCATTGAATGTTGACAACTATTTTGTACTTTCACGCTGACTGATAAGTTGAATTTAATTCTTGTTTACACAATTTATAGTAATAACAACAACAACAATAAATTCAGTGTATTCCCACATAATGGGGTCTGGGGAGGGTAAAATATATGCATTCCATACACTACCTCTGGAAAAGTAGAAAGGTTGTTTTCGATAGTTTTTATAATAATAATCACATTTTTATTATTTGATCTGTTTGTCTATACAAATTGAAAAAACAAATTATCAAATCGAAACCCAAAGTCTATAAAATCGATAAAATGTTTGTCTTATTTGGGGCAATGTAAATAGCAAAATGTAAAGCAAAAAATTAACTGATTTCCAACTAAATTCGTAAAAATTAGGTTCTTCGATAATGTTTCACTGAAATTTTCCTTCAAAAGTCTCTTACTAACAAGTCAAATTCCAGTGAGACGCTCATAAAAAGTATCCTTTTTGAGTAGTAGCTTTAACATTAAAAGTGACATGGCACCCACAACCTTGAAACCCTAGATCCGCCTCTGACCCGAAATAACAAGCCTTATCTCATTTGGATTAGTTTTCATTCTAATATGCAAGTTTCTAACTAGCCAATCATACTCAACATTTAGTGGAAGTTTAACAACTGCACTAGCACCATAACTATATCTAACTATATCAGATTCATATATGACATCGCCGCCCGAATACAATGCAACTCTAACACGACGCTTATTCAACATTTTTAAACCTGTTAAAATAACTTTAGTTATTAATAAATTATTTGCTCAATAGGGAGAGCAATATACTACGAAAAAATTACTAACCTTTTTTACTCCAATTCAGATTGAAGGATACATCAACTGTAAATGTATAATAATTTTTGTGAATTTAGTAATGTACATGACAGTGAAGAGGATGCACATATATAGAGAGAGAAACAAGTTAATTTTGAAGACTCTCTGCATAAGAGTGTATTTTTAATTTTCTTGAAAGTGCATTGTGTCCATGAGTCTTTAGGGTATGAAAAAGTTATCCCCTATTATCCCATCAATTCAAAAAATGACAACCTTTTTTAGATTCTTGAACAGTAAAATTCACGGAAGGTTCATGACTTAAATGAGCCTTTCTTTAAAATAAAACATTCACTGAAGACTCATGAGAGTAGAGTAACTTCAGTGTAAATATATTTTGGAGAAAAACTCTTAAGGGTGTTCCATCAATTCAGTCTTTTCTTATGATGACAGATTTTTCTTAAAATGTCAAATACACAGAAGGCTCATGACTTAAATGAACCTTTCTTTAAAATGTAAAAAATTCACTGAAAACTCGTGAGAGTAGAGCACCTTCAGTGTAAATATATTTTGGAGACTCTTAAGGGTGTTTTTGTAATTTGACTGAAGGTGCATTATAAGGATAAGACTTTAGTGTGTGAAAAATAGTCTTCCCTTGTCCCATCAATTCAGAAAATGACAGGCTTTTCAGATTTTGGGAAGAATAAAATTTATATTGAAGGTGCATTGATAGAAACGAGTCTTTCTTCAAAATGTCAAATACACAAAAGGCTCATGACCCATAATTAGCCTTTCTTTAAAATGTAAAAGATTCACTGAAGAATAGTGAAAGTAGAGCATGTTCAGTGTAACTATACTTAACGGTCCATCTATTTTTTTAACGTTAAAATTGCACACTGAAGGTGCTCCATAATCCATGCGTTTTCACTATTTTGGTCATGAAAAATCTGACAAACTCATTTATTAGAATTGTTCCTTATAAGACACCATTTTGATCCATCTCTCTAATATCATGCTATAACCTAAAAAAAATTAGGTGCTTATAATGTTTGTATTAAATAAATAATTACATCATATATACTTAGCTTTCACTATTTACCAAGTGACAAGTATTAACGCATCACTCTGCAACTAATGCTACCATTCAAACAAGTTGTTTGTATTAATTTGTGGATCCTTCATTTGTTTTGACCTATTTATTGTCAAACCATATCATCTAAGGAACCATGTAACCTTTACAAAATGCAAAAAATAGTGAGAAAGTAAAGAAGCATCAATCTAAAATGTTAAAGTTCCATAAATAATAGTGAAGTAACAGGAGAAAATTGAAGGAAAGGTGTCTTTTAAGTCTTGAATGAAGGATTGGTGACATTGACCAACTTAAAGGGTGAAACACAATTAGAAAACTTGATTAAATTAATTGTGGAAAAGATTAATATTTTCAAAACTTTCTAATCTTTTCAAAAATACAAATCAACCCACATCCCTTTCCTCCAAATCAACCGTCTCTCACCTCTCTCTCGAGAGAGAGACAGTCTCTCAACTCTCTCCCAACCAATAGTTCGCCAAAATTTCTCTCTTCAAACTCCAACGACAAATATCTGGGCAAGTTTCTTTTCGAATTTCAATTGTCAATCAACGTAAAGAAACAGAGGAACTTGAGCCAACTTCTCCGGTGACAACAACTTCGAGTTCTTTGTCGTCCCATTTTCTTTCACAAGGAAAAAATTATGACTTGAGCCAAATTTTCTTCTTGATT
This sequence comes from Capsicum annuum, assembly GCF_002878395.1. Taxonomy (NCBI): domain Eukaryota; kingdom Viridiplantae; phylum Streptophyta; class Magnoliopsida; order Solanales; family Solanaceae; genus Capsicum; species Capsicum annuum. The sequence continues at coordinate 3,149 of NW_025886446.1, forward strand.
GGTTAATAATTTCAGTATTTCTTGCTTAAATTTGAAATGTGGACTGAATAAAACCCTAATTTCTTGCATTTCTTCTCTACTCTTTCTGGTGTAAAATATAATTTTTTATTGTTATTGTAGTTCTTGCTGTCAAACTGTTGATTTGATTGGTTGGTGATTTTTGGTCACCGTTGATGTTCTTAGTATGCGTGTGTTGTGTTGGTGTTGCTGGGTTGATTTATTTTTTTTCTTGGTAAAAATGATGGCGCAACAGATTAACTATCTAATAGAACAGATTAACTATCTGACGCAACAGATTAGCCATCTGACGCAAAAGATTAGCCATTTGATGCAGTATATTAACCATCTGATCCAACAAATGAAACATCTTTTGCAACAGATTGGACATCTAATGTAACAGATGAACACAACAAATCATTCATTTATTGCGACAGACGACTCTTCTGTTTGGAAGAAATCTAAACAATGTTGATCCAACAGCTAACTCATTTGGCAACAAATGAGTGATCTATTTCAATAGATATGTGGCTTGTTTTTATTGTTCTAATGGATTACTCATCTGCTGCAACAAGTTGCTTATATATTACAACAGATATCCTACTTGGTGCAAAAGATAAGTGATCTATTTTTATCATCTTCAACGGATTACTCATCCACTGCAACAGGTTGCTTATATGCTGCAACAGATATCCTACCTAGGGTAACATATGAGTTATCTATTTTTATTATATCCAACGGATTACTCATCCGCTGTAATAGGTTGATGATAGCTGCAACAGATAACCTACCTGGTGCAATAAATGAGTGATCTATTTTTATTATTTCCAATAGATTACTCATCCGCTGTAATAGGTTGGTTATATGCTGCAACAGATATCCTACCTGGTGCAACATATAAGTTATCCATTAGAAATAATAAGAACAGATCACTCTTCTATTATACCAGGTAGGATATCTTTTGCTACCTGGTGCAACAGATGAGTGACCTATTATAATTATTTCCAATAGATTACTCATTCACCATAACAGGTTGGTTATATGTTGCAACAGATAACATTTTTGGTGCAACAGATAAGTGATTTATTATTATTATTTCTAATGGATTACTCATTCGTTGCAACAAGTTGGTTATATGCTGCAACAAATAACCTTCCTGGTGCAATAGATGAGTGATCTATTTTTATTTTTTTCAACGGTTTACTCATCCGTTGCAACAAGTCGGTTATATGTTGCAACAGATAACATACCTGATGCAACAGATGTGTGGTCTGTTGGAACTGTTATTTTACCATTTGCATGTTAGATTTATTGTTATCCCTTTTTAATGATGTATTAATCAATTATAATCTAGTTTATGTTCCTGTAAATTTAAGATAATATGGCTCCCAAAAGAAAAGAAATCGAATCAAGTCCAAGTATAAGAACAAGTGAAGCAGCTAGGCTACATTCACCACTCTATGAGCTTGCTTTACAAGCATTTTTCAATTAGGAGAAGAAGATAATGAACAAGGGGAGGAGGAATGTTTCAAAAGAGATGATCCAAATGCTATAGACCTTCCACCGAAGAGTTGGTCAAAACCTTCAACATTGATCGTTATCCTGTGAGAATGCAGTGCGATGGTGCCACAGATTTAATGGGTGATTTCGTGGTTAAGTCAGTCATAGGAAATTTTTTTGACGCCTTCAAAAAAATACTTCGAGAACAAAAATTTGTTTCTTATTTCAGGGAAAGCTGCTTTGGGCAATATCTTGATTTGCCGGAGGACAACAATGCTCGTTTCCAATTACAAATGGTATATGATTTTCTTAAGCATAGGTTTATGTGTGAAAACAAATATAAGATGGATGAGGTGTGGATAAATTACTGTGGCATGCCTGTTTGTTTTGGTTGGAAGGAGTTTGCCATGGTTACTGGACTAAGATGTTATCCTCCTCCTCCTTCTCAAGTTATACCTGCTCTAACCCTAAAAAAAGTATCCCGCACATCCAAAAAAGACAATGGAAAGTCGAGTGATCGTGATTACCTGGTGTCCATTATTGGTCCAAGCTTCAAAAATTAAAAATTAATAGAAGCTTTGAAAGGTAAAAGACTTTCAAAGAAGCAGAAACAATCATTGTGCTTGGTTTGGTTTGTACATAATATTCTTTGAGCGAGAGAAGTTAACAACAACATAAGCCTCGGTTTAATAAATCTCTCCAAGGATCTTGAGATATTTAACAGTTATCCTTAGGGCTATGAAAGCTTCAAAATGACTGTCAAATATTTGTTGACCCCGTTAAAGCCAAAGACAGTCAACTTATATGGATTTCCATGGACTTTCATGATAAATATTTTTTTTATTATGATATGATTCATTTTTTTATTCAATAATGCTTTTGATTTATTGGTGTTATGTTATAGGCTTGGGAATTTAAAGTCATTCCTTATTTGAGACAACAAGTGAACTTCCAGGAAGAAGTTTCCTGTTCAAGAATCCTGAGATGGTTGTCGACCAAAACTGATAAAAATGTAAAATTTCTTGATCTTTTCAATCCCCCAAAGGAAGCAGTAAGTCTAATTCTAATCAAGTTTTTATTTTAATTAATAATTATTTTAAATGATTTCATCATCATTCTAATATATGTACTGATTTATTTTAGATTATCCATCCGTGATTTTTTCCGGCCAATCGAGAGCTGAAGATGCTATTTTTTCTTACTTTATGGTCTGTGCAAACTTTATCGGACCCTAAGGTCGTTGATAGAATAAAAATGGAATTGTTTGGAGCAACAACCATCATAAAAAATAATAATTTTAGAGGGTGGGATTGTTGTTGTTGATGATGGTAGTGGTAGTGGTGCTGCTGTTGGGGCTAATAATGCTCCTCTTATAGTTTTTGAAACAACAAGCCATTATAATTATGATCATACTTGTTATACAAATTTTGCCACTTCTAGCGAATGTTCTGCATGCAAATGTCAAGACTGCAAGGAGAACTATGATGGAGTGATTAATGCTATTAATGCACTAACTGCTTATGTAAAGGAAATGACATCTAAGAGGCTAAGAGAAGAAGGAAAGATTTGTCCAGGGCATCATCAAGCATAAAAAAAAGCAAAATTACAATGCCTTTATCTTTGTCTTGCACCACTATTCAATGTACAAGGGTCACAGGAGAGCAACATAAGCTGAAGAAGGTGATTGTATATCATCTGTTCCAACAAACAAAACAGGTACATATCTGTTTCAACGGATGATACATCTGCTGAAAATTGTCAAATAGATATATATATATATATCTATTGCAATTGTTGTCTAACCTATTGCATCATATGCGTTATCTGTTGTAACATCTGTTCATCAGTTTCAGCAAATCAAACCGGGTTTTATACTATTTTAATTTGTACTAATATATGAGCCTTATGTTACAATAGATGGTGTCATCTTTTCGAAATTATCATACAACTCTATTTTACCTGTTCGAATTTGTCCCAACAGGTGATCCATCTATTGTAATGTAAGACTTATCTGTTGTAATAAATAGACAATCTATTGTATATCTGTAATTAGCATTGATAATTCTGTCTTTTTAGGTGGATGTCACAGTAGAAGCTACTGCTGAAAAACATAATATCACAGTTGATAATCCATCAACTGCTTCCAAAAAAGAAGAAAAAATAGAGCCCGTCAGTTCGGGAGAATGAAAGAATTACCTGTTTGAAGGGTTCAACATCTTGAATGAGGTTCCTAAAAAACTAACAAAGTTGATCAATGACAATTCAGAATGGATCACCGATGGGTTGTTAAAGTATCACGCCGGCAGGTACATAAATCAATTTTAAAGATATTGATTTATACAATTCTTGTTGTAAAAACATGACATTAACACATATAAATCATCATATAGAAAATGAAATGATGAACACTACGAAGTGAACGAATCGAGTCTTGGTTTTGATATGTTCGAATTTGTTGTTGCACATCTCGACATGAAGAATTGGTTCTATTTGATGTCACAGCCCCAAACTTGCTGGAATGATGAGGTTTAAATGCAATGCATATTACTATTAATTAATACTTTATTTAATTGCATCTGTGTATTAATTATTTCATCACGTAATTAAAATATTTGATAATATGTGTAGCACATCGATGTCATTTTTTACTACCTCCGAAAGAAGGCCAAGTTGCAAACACAAGAACAATACGGATACACGACAGACAATTGTTTGTTCAAAGTTTACATCAATAATGCCTATGATCGGTATTGTCAACAACAACCGGAAGTTTTTTGAAATGAGGAATGCTTAATCAACATCATCAAAGGTTTTAGCATTCCACCTGGCTTACCTTACCATTTAGTCAACGAAGTGTACATCCTAATCAATTGTGGTGATAAATTCCATTGGGTGTTGACTGTCGTCGTTCTAAAAGACAGGCGCATCTGAGTTTATGACTCGATATCATGAAGGAGATGTTCCTGACCGTCATCTGAGATATAAGAGCTGGCCAAAATATTGCCTACTTACCTTGATATGAGTGACTTTTTGAACCAAAAGGTTCGTACTGATTGATCGACGATTGAAGCATACCGGGATAAAATGGGTAATCCATTTGATGTACAATATATTGAAGGAATTGCTCAACAAACCATTGGTATCCTGTAAGTATAAGTATCATGATTTAGTTTCATTGCATAAATTTTAGAACGCTTACATGAACTGCAAGATATAAATTATTTATTTTCTTAAAATGCAGGAATTGTGGATTTTTTGTTGCCGCTTACGCCGAGTATTTGAGCGATGAATTACAAGTACCATATGATCGAGTTGATGCCGGATTACTCCTCCAAAGATACGCTGCTCTTTGATGGAAATACAGAGAAACAAATGCTCAAAAACCGTGCACAAGTGACATTAAAGATCCATGACGACCAAAGCCAAATTTCATAGCACCGGATGAAAAGCAAGTTGTCTATATTGAGTAGATCTTTATAGATTAAGTGTGTCAATGTAATAACCTATCCTCCTTGGTTAGCTTGTTGATTTATTTGTAGTGTAGATCATTTGTAACCATAATAATTTTTTTACATTTCACTTATTTGTTGAGTTATTTCATGCAATTTTTGAAGGCTTTGATTTATTTTATGCTGTCTGTGGATATAATTTAATCCTTAGTTTGAACTTGTTAATTGAAATGGAATACTAGATTCAAATATCGCAACAGATAATACATCTGCTATAAAAGACGACATATCTTATCAAACAGATTTAGGCATATGTTGCAACATATAGGTCATCTGCTGGAAATTATATAATGGATTTTCCTACTTTTTTAATTTGTTTCAATAGATTACCCATCAGATGAAACAAATAGATTATATGTTACAACAGATTGTATATTTGTTGCGACAGACAGATAAAAATATCTTCATAATGCAACAGATGACCAATCTATTACAACAGACAATCAATCTGCCACAACAGGAATAATATATGTTACAACAGATAGACAATCTGTTGGATTATAAATATTCAACTTTCGTCAGACATAAAAAAATTCTCACTACAATGTAAAATAAACAAAGTGGCTTGAAATAAAAAATTATTATCATGTTCGTTTTTGTCTTTGTACATATTCTTCTTTATACACGGGCATCAAGTATTTAGTTAGTACCCCATAAGCCCAGACCTCTTGCATTTTTTCTACAATGGCGTCGTACAGATTGGTTATTTTTATGTCGGTCGGCAAACACTCAATGTATACAAGTGAGTACGGCCCCCACACGACACCAATTTTATTTTGTTGAAGATGGATGTTCTTATTTTGACCATTAAAATCCCATGATTCCTTCTTCAAGACTTTCGCCGATAAATGATCCATCAGTTTACTCTGCGTCAACAACTTGGGGAATAACTTCAAGAGTGACTACATGTAGGTTAAAAACTTGGCCTCCTTGAAGATAGGTAAGTTGCAGTCATAAACCTTAATCTTTCCCTCATCGAGTAGTATCTCAACAACGAGAAATTATTTGACTTCCACGTTCATGACTGCAAGGATTCTCTTTGCCTTGGTCTAGTTCTTGCCGTGTGGATATGACCTCTTTCATCTAACATAGTTAATCATGTATTCATCCCATTTGAATGCAGAAACTAACTTATTAATTCCCCACCCACCGGGACCAGTTTGACTACGGAGAGTATCGTACCTACTCTTGAAATTGTTGTAGAAGTTGAGGTCTATTATCCTATCGTCAACATCATAAACATCCGGGTACGCTAATTGCCTGTCCCTCATGAGGCAGAGAATTTCATCAACATATTATGGTATAAGAATTTTTTTTAAATAGGTTAGTAATTGTATAAAATAAAAACACAGTGGAATATTCTATTATGGAGGGTTCTCTAAATCAGTTCACAGATTACCCAGCTAACGCAACTCATGCAACAAATATGTATTATGTTACAACAGTATACCCAGATGTTGCAACAAATTACACATCTGTTGCGTAGCTTCTTCTTCATGGAGTAGGTAGGAAGGCTAGGTTAGCGAAAGTAAACTTATATTGTCCACGTACCACTCACGCATATTTGTCATACTCGTGAAGTCTTGGGCGCCAAATGAATGCATGGTGTATTCTTGTGAAACCTTTGTCTTGTCAGTGATGATTTATTACAGTTCCTTCTTCTTTTCATAGCCAAGTGTCGCATCTATGTCCACCTTCTTCAGCGGCCCTTAAACTTCAACAACTCTTAGAGCGGAAGGAGTTGCAATTTTTTTAGATTTCCAATTGGAGAGTACTTGGAAAATTGCTTTTTTCTTCCTCCTAACCGCCTCTATAGAAGTGTATGGCTCCCTCACCTTCTTGGATGATATGACACCCTTCTTGGATTTTAACTCCTCGATAGCTTCAGCAATAGCCTCTAGATTTTTAAGGAGTTTATCCTCGCTGTCCTTGTATACCTTGCATTTGCAATGAGAACATGAGGGTGAAGAGGGGTGAGAGGGACCTGTGCAAGGGGTGTTTCCAAACGTATTTATTTTTTTTTAGCACCAATATGCTCATAACCATGTCTGGCAGTAGCAGCAGCATCAGGATGGCTGCCACCATCATCAACAACTCCACCAGCAATACCCCCAGAAAAAGAAAGCGGATCTGTTGTAGTAGGTTGTTCATGAAGAGCTTCAACATTAGGCTAACCTTGCCTAACTGCTCTTCTTATGGATGTTGCTCCATCTAATTCTTTTAACTCTACCGTTGGGTCTGCTGTTGTTTCAATAAGACCTAAAGTAATAAAAGAAGTCATCCCCAACTTCTGCTCAGTAGGCACGATCGAAGGATGCACAACCTATAAAAAAATAGAAGGCATTTAAATCATATCATATAATAATAATTTGCAGTCAGTTGGGTTACATGTTAACACAACCAACTTATGCAACAGATGATCTACCTGCCACAACAATTGATTTGTATGTCTCAACAGATTGACAATATATTGCATTATATTACCCATCTATTGCATAATTTGTAGTAGATGGGTAATCTGTTGAGTCGGGTTCAGGAAACTAGAGCAACAGTTGGTTAATGTATTGTAAAATATGGATCGTCTATCATAACAGATTACCCATCTGTTGCACCAGTTGTAGTTGATGGGTAATCTGTTACAACAGACGACCTATCTGTCACAACAGATAGCACATCTATTTCAATATCTTTCTTTGAGGCAAATTATTTTAGTTAAAAGAAGACGTACTGCATCATCGATTAGCCTCCTTAATTTTTGGGTTGTTCTTTGCAGCCAACCACCTAAGGATCCTTGGATGAGAAACCTCATTCGGGTAATCCATTACCTGCTTTCGGAGGAAAGGAATGACTTCAAATGCCCAAGTCTAAAAAATGTAAAGAAGAAGCAAGCAAAAAAAGTCATAATAACTATATTCAATATAAATTAATGGATGAATAAAATAGTGATCAATTTTATCATGAAAGCCTAAGGAAAGCTGTATAATGTGACCTGTAGATAGCTTTGTCAGTAAGTATTGAACAGTCAAGTAGTAGCTGTCATTCCACAGGGATAATTGTGGAATTTCTCAAAATTATCAGCAAGCACCAACAAATCTTTTATGACTTTCCTGACGTCTCTTGCCAATAAAACGGAATGGACAAACCAAACTAAGCACAATTTCTCCCTGTAGTGGTTTGGTATATTTTTATCCTCGAGATCTACCATCAAATCCCCTGCTTTGTAGCTACGTTGTCCAACAATGCCCAACAACCCATCTTTTTTTCTCTTGCATTTGGTGGACCCTTTGTGGGGTATTTCCTTGATGAGAGATTCTCCTGGATGATCACATCTCAAGCTCGTCACTATGGCAAACTCTTTCAATCCAAAACAAACTGGCATGCCACAGTAGTTGATCCAGATTTCATCCATCTTTTTTTTTGCCTTCCTTCGAATATTTATCATTCCCCACGTACTTGATCCTGTGCTTGAGAAGGCCATATACCATGCTTATTTGGAAATGGAGAGTGCGGTCCTCAGGCAACTTAAGAACGTATGCAAAATAGCTCCTCTTAAAAAGTCTGTCTATGTTTTCATTCTTCATAATTCTCTTTAATTCATCAAAAAATTTCCCCTACTGACATTTAAGTACAAGATCATTAGTTACTTCCTTAAGTCTATCCATCGGTATCTTAACTCAAAACCTGTCGATATTAATGGTTTTGACCGGATATTGCTGGGATTTTGATATTAATTCATTCCCCATAGGTGAGAAGGACTTATCACTTTCGTCATCTTCATTTTGACCTAACTGAGATTGTTTAGGAAGTTCCTCTGCATCTATCCGTACTCTAACCTTTTTTGTTGGGTAGTCAGAAGTTGATTCACGTTCAGTTTCTTTTCTTTTGGGAGACATCTTTTAACTAAAAACAATAGAAAAATAAAAAATACATTGCATTTGATGTCTGAATAATTTTTTTTTAAAAAGGTAAGACAAATTTCAATAAATTATGCTACACCACATTACAAAAAAAATACTCTAACGAATAACCCATCAGTTGGAACAGATGGGGAATCTGTTTGAAGACCTATTTAGTATCTCCCAACAGATATTTCACCTGTTGCAACAGATGGACCACCAATACCACAACCAATGCCACCACCAATGCCACTAAGGCCACCACCAATTCCACCAATACCAACACCAAGACCACAGACACCACCACCAAAACCACAAATACCGACACCACCAATAACATTCACGAACAACACCATAAACACCATCCAATAATACCACGATAGTCTATAAAATACTGAGACAAAAACTAGGGGTTTTTTGGGTGCTTCCTACTTTTTTAGCATCAAAACTCAAGAATGTTAACCTATTCTCAAAGATAATACAACTAAAAGTCTTCTTTTTCATCATTATCTAAATAGCCCTAATTTTTAGTTTAAAGAAAAAATGTAGAACTCTTCTCGAACTCTATTTCCTATGAAGACAGAGAAAATAATGGATACAAGTAAGAATGAAGGCAAAAATAACAACTATGTGGTCAGAAATAGGAAGAAAATCAATCTGTTTTGAAGGGTTTAGTAATATGTTGAGTAGTTGTTGTCTGTATTATTGTGAGAGAGAGAGAAGAGCGAGAAATTCAAATTTGAAATGAGGAAAAGTTTTTCACGCAAATGGATGATTTGTATGGGTTGATTTATAATTTTGGAAAAGAATGACAAGTTTTGAAATTGTTAATTTGGTCCGAATTGATCTTAATTAATTTTTAAAATTTTAAAAGATATAGTTCTTAAAATATTAAGTTAATGAGAATATTTTTAACTCAGAGTGATCGATCAATGAATGGGTTCAGGATGAACGCAATACCAATACCATACAATTGCAAAGACTCAATTGAAGTTGTAGTTGGCCCTATGAACTCATTCATTCATCCCTAGTTCTACCTAAATCAATTTAGGTACTAGCTTAACATTAAGTTAATGAGAATTTTTTCAACTCAAAGTGATCAATCGATGACTTGGGTCGGAATAAACGCAACACCAATACCATGCAATTGCAAAGACTCAATTGAAGTTGTAGTTGACCCTATTAACTCATTTATTCTTCTCCAGTTCCACCTAAATCAATTTAGGTACTATATTAAAATTAAGCTAATGAGAATATTTTCAACTCAGAGTGATCGATCTACGACTCGAGTCGGGATGAGCGTAATACCAATACCAAGCAATTGCAAAGACTCAATTGAAGTTGTAGTTGACCCTATGAACTCATTCATTTATCCTGATTTCCACCTAAATCAATTTAGGTACTATCTTAACATTAAGTTAATGAGAATATTTTTAACTCAGAGTGATCGAATGATGACTCAGATCGAGATGAACGCAATACCAACACCATGCAATTGCAAAGACTTAATTGAAGTTGTAGTTGACCCTATGAACTCATTCATTCATCTTTAGTTCCACATAAATCAATTTAGGTACTATCTTAACATTTAGTTAATAAGAATCTTTTCATCTCAGAGTGATTGATCGACGACTCAGATCGGGTTGAATGCAATACCAACACCATGCAATTGCAAAAACTCAATTGAAGTTGTAGTTGACCCTATGAACTTATTCATTCATCCTTAGTTCAACCTAAATCAATTGCAATGAAATCTGTTGCATCAAACGACTGAGTTATTGGAAATTTCAAATAGATATTTATATCTGTTGCAACCGATGACATATCTGATTTAATTATCAAATAGAGATTTGCATCTGTTATGACAGATGACTGAGCTGTTGGAAATTTTTAAATAAATATTGATATTTGTTGTAACAGATGACATATCTGATTTAATTATCAAATGGATATTTACATCTGTTGTTACAGATGACTGGGCTGTTGAGATTTTCCAAAAAGATAATGCCATCTGTTGCAACAGATGATATATCTGTTCAAAAATGTTTTTTTTTTCTTTTAATTTTAAAGCAAGCTTCTGTTCGAGTAGATAAAGTACTACTACTAAAGGCGGTAAAAAATGTTTCTTGGATAACTTAAAAATCTCATGAGTAATCTTATCTTGTCTTTTCAATGTCACCTGTCTTCCTCATGCCCCTCAAATTATTAATAATATTAAAACCCCTAATACATCTAGAATTATCTCATCTCTCCTTCAGGCCTAAATTTATTTTATTCATCTTTTTTTTTCTTTCTCTCTTCTTTAGGGTTATCACAACCTTTTTTCTCTGTTTTCTCTTCTCTTTCTCATAAAGATCCTTTTGGATCTAAACCGATCTATATCTTTCCTCGATTGAAATTATTGTTTTGATCCCTTTTTGACATTAAGGTATGGTTTACTATTGCTCTTTTATTCCCATCTCCTTCTTTGCAAGTTATTTACATCTGTTTTTATTTAATTACCATTTATCCATATCATATTTATTTAAAAAATTTAAAGGAACTTTTAAGTGTTGAATAAACAAACTGAAGATTTTTATTACATCATGCGAAAAAGTCACCTGTTGGGAGAAGTTTAAAAGACTTGCTGACAGTATCATTTTTTGTATGTATTTTGTTTGTTTGTTTGTTGTTGATGCTATTATTGATGTTGTTTGTGGATTTGGCGTTGTTGAAACTTATGGTGTGGTATTGTTGATGGTGTTGGAACAAAGGATATTGCTTTTTTATTGTTGATGGTGTTGGAACAAATAATGTTGTTTCTTTATTGTTGATATTTTTTATTTGTTGTTTCTTTGTATTTTATGCTGTTGTTGATGTTGCAATAGACAGAGCAACTGTTGGAACATATCAAACCACCAGCAAGGCTGGTTTGATCTATTCCAACAGACTCTACATCTGTTGCAACAGACTCCACATCTGTTGTAATAGATGGATATTATTCTTTATGTGATATCAATTTTTTCATTTTTTTTGTAGATATAAGTAACTGAAAGTTGATCAACTTTTGCCCGACCAACACAAGAGGCTACAATAAAGATGAGTTCGAAGGAATAAGATGCTTGCAGATGAAACAACTTCATATGTGGGTGGTATGTATTACTGATAATGTTATCATGGAAACACACATAAAGTGCACTGATTTTGTGAATGCTATTTTTATCGATTAGTCATTGATCATTCAAACAAGATATCTGCAATTTTACAGTTAAGTTTGGTAGGTCCGAACTGCTAAGGCTGAGGGACCCTGAATATGGTTCTGATACCCTGTTAAGATTTAACGTCGGTTGTTGCTAATGTTTATGTGTCAAGCATTGTGAATGGATCTAGTTTTGGTGGCATTGTAAAGAGATTTAATAGCTATTGGACTAACTTTTAGGGTGCATTGGACCTTGACAGGGCCTTTGAAGCCTCCCACCGCTTCAACCAAGAATGAAATCAATATAGTTATTATCCTAGTCCAAATTTATATGGTTGAGTTGCTCGGGGTGATGATTATATGTCAGAAGGTGCGGTAGGAGAATGCCTCGAGGGAAAATGGGTGGTTGATGAAAGACTATATTATCGGAGAGCTAATTGAAGAGGATACATAGGGTAAAAAGTAACTTCTAGCAAATTTGACCGATGAAACTATCTTAGAACATGAGAAATCTGTATCAAGTGCAAATATAAAATTATATCCGATAATGAAAAATCCATCTGTTGTTTCTCTAAAAGAAAAATAGTGCAAATGGTATCTTTGCTAGGGAGCTGCATCTAGGTAGAGTGGTCAGGATTATCACCTAGATAGAAAATAGCAGAAGACCAAGAAAGCAGCCTTATAGGCATCGAGGGTTTAAATGATGTACAATAAGTCTAGAAAACTTATGCCAATAGCAACTGCAGTTAAAATAAGGAATCTAAGTGAAGGCGTCAATTTATGAATTTTAAATTGCATCACATGCCTTCTTGTTTGTGGTTCCGATTAGGTACACTGTTGTTGACCTGATCGGAACCACAAATGAGATTGAAAGATAGTTTGAGTGTCATTTCTTCCTTAGCAATATGGATATAATTGATTGCGTTTTCTAGCCTTAGCATGCTTTCAACATATCTTGGAAAAATTTAGAGGTTTGTTGTAGTATGTGAATTTGGATAATTTTCAAGCTTTCCTCCAGCTTGCTGATTTGGTATTCAAGCTTTTCGTTGCTGTCTTTGAAGTTAGTAGAGAGTTTCTGATCTCTTGTTAGCTCGATCAGGAACACTATCTTCGAAGTTGTGGCATTGTAGAAGGCCTTCAGAACACTTTCTTCAAAAGCCTTAAAGGATACATGGAGGGTCGCTATGTTTGTTTAAGGTCAAAATATGTTTATGCATAGTCAAGATGTGGTCCCAACAGTTAAATAGCTCACTTTTATCGAGCGTTGCTCAATACAGCTTGCTCAACCAACCTTCAAGGGATTTAATAAATTAATAAGCAAGGAGTTACGTAACATTTAATCTAAACTGACTTTACCAAGCCTATCAAAAGTTACGTAACTCCAGGCTCATTACCCTATCAAAAAACTTTGCCCGATTTAGTGCAGAAATCAAACGAGCTCAATCTCTCAACCTTTCTGATGACCGTTCTTCTTCCATATTGAGGACAAGATATCCGCCATGTAAAAGTCTACACCATCTCTAGAAATTCTTGCCTGATCAAAAGTCTTCAGAAGGCATCAATAGTAATCTTTCAATATCAAGTGATATTGAGAGATTACTAGTCATGCCTTCTAAAGAATTTCGCTTTGGCAAGTCAAACATTTTCTCGCTGTTGAGATACTAGTCAACGAGGGAAAGATTAAGGTTTATGACTGCAACTTACCTATCTTCAACGAGTAGTATCTCAACAGTGAGAAAATATTTGACTTGCCATAGTGAAAGTCTTTAGAAGGCATGACTAGTAATCTCTCAATATCACTTGATAATAAGATATTACTATTGATGCCTTTTGAAGACTTTTGCTTTGGCAAGGATTTCTGCTGATGGTGTAGACTTTTGCATGACGGATATATTATCATCGATATTGGAGAAGAGCGATCAGCAGAAAGGCTGAGAGATTAAGCTCATTTGATTTGTCTACTAACTCGGATAAAGTTTTTTGATAGGGTAATGAGCCTGGAGTTACGTAACATTTGATAGGCTTGGTAAATTCAGTTTAGATCAAACGTTACGTAAATCCTTGCTTATTAATTTATTAAATCCCTTGAAGGTTGGTTGAGCAAGATACATTGATCAACGCTCGATAAAAGTGAGCTATTCAACTATTGGGACCATATCTTGACTGTGCATCAATACATTTTGACCTTAAACAAACATGACGACCCTCCATATATCCTTTAAGGCTTCTGAAGAAAGTGTTCTGAAGGCCTTCTACAATGCCACAAATTTGAAGGAGAAAGTGTTTCTGATAGAGCTCACAAGAGATTAGGAACTCTATACCAACTTCAAAGATGGCAACGACAAGCTTGGATACCAAATCGACAAGCTGGAGGCAAGCTTAAAAATTATCGAGATTCATATACCACAGCAAGTCTCTAATCTTCTCCAAGAAATATTGAAAGCATGCTAATGTAAGAAAACACAATCAATTAATCCATATTACTAAGGAAGTAATGATACTCAGTCTGTCTTTCAATCTCGTTTGTGGTTCCGATCAGGTCAACAACAGTGGAGCTAATCGGAACCATAAACAAGAAGGTATGGGATGCAATTTAAAATTCAAAAATTTTTGCCTTTGCTTAGATTCCTTATTTTAACTGCAACTGCTATTGGTGTAAGTTTTCATGACTAACTATACATTATTTCAACCCTGGATGCCCGTAAAGCTGCTTTCTTGGTATTCTGTTATTTTCTATATAGGCGATAATCTCGACCACGCTACCTACTCACAGCTCCCTAGCAAAGTGTCCATCTGCATTATTTCTTTTTCAGAGAAACAACAGACGGATTTACATTACCGGATACACTTTCATATTTGCACTTGATTTAGATTTTTCATGTTTTAAGTCAATTTCATCGGTCAGATTCGCTAGAAGTTGCTTGCTACCCTATGTCTCCTCTTTAATTAGCTTTTAGATGATATAGTCTTTCATCAACTCCCCTTTCCCTCGCAGACATTCTCATTCGGCTCCTTCTGGCGTATAATCATCTTCTCGAACAACCCTTCCATATAAATTTGGGCTAGGGGAATTTCTATTGGTTTTTTATTCTTGTTTGATGCAGTGCGAGGCTTCTAAGACCTTCTAAGAGTCCAATGCACACTTAAAGTTAAGTCCAACCGCTATTGGATCTCTGCAATAATGCCAAATATTAATCCCTTCTCAAAACCTGAAACGCATAAACATGAGCAACAACCATCAGTAATTCGTAACAGGGTATCTGCACCATCTTCATGGGGCCCTCGGCCTTATCAATTCGAACCCATCAAACTTAACTGTACAATGCAGGATCTTGTTTGAATGATCAGTGTCTAATCAGTTAAAAACTGCATTCACAAAAATATTATACTTTATGTGTGTTGTTCTGATGACCTTATCAGTAATACTTAACTCTCACACATGATAGTGGATCCATCCATCATCATGCACCTTATTCTTCCTAGCCCATCTATGGCTTAAATTGAATAAATAGATGACTAACAAGTTATAATAGATGCCATATCTACTTAAATTGTCAAACAATTACAAAAATCTGTTACGACAGATGAATAATCTGTTGCAACATATGACATATATGTTGGAAAAATCAAACAGATATATCCATCTGTTGCAACAAATTGTCAATACGTTGTAAGTTATCTAACATATGGATTATATTTTGCTTCAGATTACCCATCGGTTAGATTTATTTTAAAGTAATTTTCTTTTCTTTATGAAATATAATAAAAGATAAAATATTGTATTTAGATCCATTTTTTTAATTTACACATTCAAAAAGTCACCAGTTTTATTTAATTAAGGGATGACTAGTCATGGATTTTTTACTAACCCCTTCGAATTCAATCATTTATAAATAGGTCCCTCCTTACTCGTTCATTCTACTACACTTACAAATATGGCTGATCCAGATTCGTACAAGAAGATTCATATCGATTAATTATGGAAACTTTAAAGGCAGTTTGATGAACTCCATAGGGATTTGACCGACTTCAGAGCAAGACTGAGGAGGGCCTTGCTGCTGCCGAATGAAAATTATCCAGTTGACAATAATAGTAATAATAATAATAATAATGATAATAATAGTATTAGTAATAATAATTAGGTTATGTTTTTTCTTTTAGCGTATGTATTTTCCTCCATTTGTATATCAGATCTAACAAAGGGATTCAAAAATCTATGTTTGGTGGTCGACTTTGAATTTTTAATTCTTATATAATATTTAATTATCATTCTGTTTATTCCTTATTCTCAACATGTCGACGGTTGGAGGTAGGGGTTGAGCATTTGTGGCAACAGAGGTTAATTTGATGCGACAGATGGATCATATGTTGTTAATAAAAAAGGATTATTGTTGTTATTGATAGGGTGAAAAGACATGATTTTTTAATTATTTAATATGAAAAATATTCGTAAATAAATAAAAAGAAAATAAATGATAAATACAATTTATAACCGTGAAAGAACGGTTATTTAATTTTAATAACTGATCGTGACTTTTCACCATTTTTGTTTTTAAATTTATTTTTAAAATTATTTATTTATTATATAATAAAAAAGTCACAATATTGGATTAATTAACTTATATGATGATTGTTAAGAATAAGGTGAACAGTCGTGACTTTTTGTCTAAAACACATTCAATAATGTTGTTGATGCATCAAATTCCCCATCTGTTGCGACCGATGTGTCAGCTGTTAGAAGAAATCAAAAAAAGCTATTGATACGCCCAAATTACAACTTTCTTACGAAAGTGTAAGAGGTCGTTGACAAATATAGAACCCAACAAAGGTTGGGGTCGAATCCTACAGGGAATACTTGTTCAACTAAGTAAGTTGATTCTTAATGGACTATTGATCTAGGGTTCCGGAGTAAAGGGGGTTTTGATATGTTAATAATATTCTTTCGTTCTCGTATCAAACAAAGGTCCAGCTAATGAGAGTTAATGCAAGTACAATTTCAATGAGAATGAGGTAACTAGAGTTATGCTCACGAAGATGTTCAAACAATTGGGGTTACGAATTTGTGATCGATTTCTAATTTCTAATTTCAATTGCAAGAAATATTAAATTCTATGGATTACCCACTTGTTTCTCAACCTAATGGGTATTTCACCCTTTACTTCTTTCGATCTTAAAGGATTCATGTACTATTCAATAGAATTCTCATGAGGGTTGATCCCGTTAGGGCATTAACCCTTAACCCAAAGGGTAAATCTATGGATTTCATGTGAATCACCTCTTTTCCCAACATCTACTTTCTTATTTAGACAAGTGGTGTTCATGGGCTCACTACTCAAGTATGCAACCAAGAGATATCATAATAATGAAGAGAGATTCATGCAATTTAGATAGATGTTAGAAATCAGATAGATTCACAACCCCAAACGGCTCTCTACATCAAGGCTCCCATAACCCTAGTTATGGGAGTTTAGCTACGCATCTCCATATAAGATATCTAAGACACATTGATGTTCATAAATAGATTCAAGAGAGTACTTACGAAAGTTACAATATTGTGCTTCTCAATCTTCAATGGAAAATATGAAAATAATAATCAGATCTCAAGTTCTAGCTTCAAATCTCAAAGAAAAGTGTTACAATGCTCTCAATAGAGGAGAAATTAAGATACTATTGTCAAAAGTCTTGAAATAAAACCTAATACTTAGTATTTATATGATTCCAGCACTGGGGTTTTAAAATTTAAACATGGAATTATCGCGTCATGCTGGGCGGGTCGAGCGACAGTTTGTCGCTGAGGCGACGGTCTGTCGCCTGGACCGTTGCTGGAGCTCTAGTGATACTATAT
>NW_025886446.1:24073-51176 GCF_002878395.1 Capsicum annuum
TTTCGACGGTGTGCAGATGGCATTATTAGGTGGTGCATCCCAGAAGTGGATATGTTGAGTATACTGGAAGTGAGCCATGCTTCCCCAATTAGAGGTCACCATACAGGTAATCGAACTGCAAGAAAAGTGTTTTAAATCGGCTACTAGTGGCCCTCCTTGTTTAAAGATACCTACAAGTTTGTGAAGAGATGTGACCAATGTCAAAGGCAAGGGTCTATCTCAAAGCACCATGAGATGCCAATGTCTAAAATACTGGAGGTAGAATTATTCGATGTCTGAGGCATTGACTTCATGGGGCCCTTCATGAGTTTATTTGGGATGAAGTACATATTAGTTGCTGTTGACTACGTGTCAAAATAGGTCAAGGCAGTGGCTCTGGCGGATAATAAAGAAAATCCGATTGTTGCATTCTTAAAGAGAAATATCTTCTCTCGCTTTGGGTACCACGTACCATCATAAGCGATGGAGGATCGCACTTTTGGAACAAAATGTTTAGAGCCGTTTTGGCAAAATATGGAGTCAAGTAGCATAAGGTGGCTACCCCATACCACCCACATACCAGTGGCAGGTGGAAATCTCTAATCAAGAAATCAAGGCTATCCTTGCCAAGACTGTAAATGATAGCAGGAAAGATTGGTCTAGGAAGCTGGACGATGCCTTATGGGCATTTCGAACAGCTTTTAAGACACCTATTGGCATGTCACCATACCAATTGGTTTATGGCAAGGCGTGTTATTTGCCGATTGAGCTGGAGAATAAAGCGTTGTGGGCACTAAAGTGGCTTAATTTGATGAGGCAGCAGATATGAGACTGGGGCAGCTGAATGAGATGGACGAGTTCTATCTCGGAGCTTAAGAAAGAGCTGATCTATCCAAGGAAAGAATGAAGAATTACCATGACCGCATAATTGAAAAGTAGGATTTTCAGAAAGGTGACTTGGTGCTCCCCTTCAACTCCAAACTCAAGCTTTTTCCAGGTAAGCTCAAATCCAAATGGTCTGGCCCATTTAAAGCTAACCAAGTCTACTCATCTGGAGTAGTGGAACTTAAAAATGAAGACGAAAGTGACTTCAAGGTTAATGGGCAGTATGTGAAATTGTATGTCGATCCAATGGACTCGATAAAGAGTATTGCTACCATCTATGTCGATGAAGTCTGAGTAATCGAGATAACTGAGTCATTTCGCGATGATAAATCAGACGCTAGTGGGAGGCAACCCACAGTGTATTATTGTAAAGCATTAGTTTAAGTTATTTTGTTGTTTTGTGCAAGCTGAAGGGTTCATGTAAGTGTGCAGGTCTGATAGTGCAAGAAAACATAAGCTCAAAAAGTTTGGGTGACTGACGGATTAACCGATGGACCGTCACTGACTTGACAGACCATCGTTGTGAACCGTCACAATAAATGCCAGAAACCAGGTTACTAGAAAGTCGTGACGGGTTAACCAACGGATCATCATAAGCTGGATAGATCATTGGTCCAATCATCACAAATGAGTTACAAAATGAGTTCATTAAAAGGGGCGACGGGTCACCCGACGGACCTTCACTTGAACCGTTGCAGTTAACCCTAGCTTAGCGGGTTTGGTCAGATCAATTTAAATTGGCGAATATTTTATTTTATCCGACCAAAAAGGTTTTAAATAGATAATTTAAAGTGGTTAAGTAACGCTCCAATTGTTCAAGTGCCTGAGACTATTTATTTTTTATGCATTCAACGTACTTGAGTCTTTTCATTCTCTTCTAAAACTTTTCCTCTTCCCTTTCCCATCTATTTAAACTTTATTTCTCCTTCTACCTTTCCATTACAAGCAAAACAAAATCTTTCACAAAAGCAAAGGTTCATCTATTATTCTATGTTTAGGGTGCAAGTCAGAGTAGTGACCAAGTAATACATCACTAAGGTATGATCTCTTCACCACTCTCTATTTTATGCAACATGATGAACAAATGAAGTAGGTAAAGGAAATGACATTGAAACAATTCTCTCTTCTCTTGTTGATATCGGTGTGGTTCTGAATTAAGTTGCAACCCTGATAGACACTGCCCTGGGTGAAGTTTGAGTAGCCCATGGACCAAAAACAGCAAAAATTGTGATGTATTGTTGATAGAAATGTCATGAAAGTCATGTTTAAAATGAGTGCATGTCAGGTGTTCGACGAAATGCCAAAATAAGGCTCAAATTTGAAATGTGCAGGCGACGGCTTGTGCAACGGACCGCCGGACACCCGATGACCCATCGCCTTAAGCCGTTGGAACTTTCCCAGAACTAAATTTACTGGAATCGACCCGATGGTTGGGGTCGACAGATCATCGCAGACCCGACGGACCATCGCCTTACCCGTCGCATGTCAAAAAAAAATTATCTTTTGGTTTGAGTTCGTAAACTGATAAATTATTTGCTTACAGGTGATATAGCAACAAAATACCACCAACCAGAGGCGGGGGTAAAGGACAAAGAGCCAGGCAAGAGCCATCACTGGGTTCGGATGCACCAGCTCATAACACTCGGCAGAGACACCAGGTGATTTCTTCATCCTCCGAGTCTGAAAAAGAGGGTGACATCAGTAGAAGTAGTAGCTCGAGCTTGAGTCCGGTTAAGGAAGGGGTTGAAGTATCTAACCCCATCCAAGAGGAGGTTCCAGAATAAGAGCACCCGAAGGTGATCGAGATCATTTCTACAGATGGCTCGAGAAAACGGACAGGTTGGAAGTCAAGAGACCTATTTTCAAAAATCAAATTATGACTACAAGTTTATAACTCTGCACGAGCATCCAAAACTCGAGCATCGATTCAACAAATATGAGTTGGCATGGACTCGAAATCTATCAACCAAATTTAGTTCGTGAGTTTTTCTCCAACTACTTGGCATTGTTGGAGAAGGACTACCCCCAGGTGCATCGGTCAGTGACATAAGCAATCTAGACACAGTTCTTGTGCGTGGAATCAACATAGATATCTCAGAGCGTACATTAAATAGTTTCTTGTTCGGGCTTGAATATCATATATCAGGTGCAATACCAGATTTAGAGCATCGATTGTTTACGGCGACCAACCAAAGGCGTTGGTCGGCCAGAATATTGACAGAGGAAGGTTTACCTGCGTGGTTACACAACCCCCATGAAAGGATATCTAAGTCGTCCTTGAGCTTTAGGGCCAAGTTCTGGTGGGCAATTGTGAGACTGAGGCTAATGCCAAAAGGCAGTGATAACCGCTTAGAAATTAATAAAGCTGTGATTGTTGCTGCATTGATTGAAGGATTGACTGTGGATTTCGTCTATATTATTGTCGATGAACTATTTACCTGCGCTCACAGAACCACCACTGTACTACTATTTTTATTTTTTATCACAGATTTATGCAGGCATGCAAACATCTCTTTAATTAGTGGAATTGATAACGAGGTCCGAGAAATGCATAAACAAGATATTGAGAAGAGACCTCCAGCCCATCAAACTCAGTCGACACCAGTTCTTGAATCATCAAAGGTTTCTTTAGGTATGCCATTACCTTTTGCTACGTATGTGCCTCCTACCACATCTGTAAGTTCAGCTTTGATGCCTGTGGGTGGGACTACAAATTCTTCATCAGTCCTACCCCAGTATTCTAAATACAAGCTGAACTAGGAAAACTTTGTAAAGGTGGTCCGAGCCCAAAAAAGGTTTGAAAAGTAGTTAGCTATATGAGGGGCAGATTTTAACCCTTTGATGAAAAAATTGTAGAGGCAGCAGTACGTTCTTTCAGGAACATTCAGTTAAAAATGGATGATATGGAGGAGCAAATCAATAAGAAGCTAGACGCCATGTCCATTCCAGATTTTGCCAAATTTATGGTGGAGTTTAGACAGGGTCAGGCAGATATAGTAGAGCTGAAACAGCAGCTGCAGTAGTCCCTGTTTGATCCATCCCAGAATACAGGTGATGAGGAAGAAGGTCTTGTTTATTTAATGGGGAGACCGACAAAGACAAGAGTAAGAAAGTAGAAGAGACAGATGAAAAAACTAAGAAAGCTGCAAAGAGAGCAACAAAGAAAAGGATACTTGAAGCCATGTCACCGGAAGAAAGAGAAGACTATGATATGCAGAAAGCACTTAAGAGGTCGAAGAGATCAGAGAAAATGCATAGTAAGAGACTGCAGGATGAAGCTACTGGTGTTTCCACCAGTTTGACCCCAACTAGGAGGCCAATTTCTGACCCTATTCACTATGAGATTCCTCCGATTCCGAAGGATATTGATGTAAGGACCCCTACCACCATAGGGGTCAATGTTGCTGAAGACGAGGCCAAAACAGCCTCAGACCAGTTGACTGACACCTTTTCTGACTGAGAGGTTGTACAAGTATTTTCCTCTCTCTATTCTTACTTTGCATGCATTGAGGACATTATATTTTTAAGGGGGTGATACTTGTACCATGGGGGTTTTGTTGTCGATGTTCTTTTCCCTCATGTTTATCTTGGAGAACCAGCATATCTAGTTTGCATTTTTATTTTCATGTGATATGCTATAAATATCGTCAAGTGATTATTTATATAAGTAATTTTCTATTATATTGACATCATTTTGTATATATGGATGATAAGTGATTATGGCAAAATATTTTAAATTTTTATATAAATATTTCTTCTTACCATATGGTAAAGCGTTGTGCAACCATTTATAACTCTAAAACTGGCATTAGAATGTAGAGTTAGGCAAGGCATAGATTTGTGATATGAATCCCAAGAATTAGTAGGATAAGAATTAACTCAGTGCCTGTGTGTGTGAGTATTTGCATAGTTCTTGCATAAGTGTACACCTAGAACTTGTTCAGTTCATTGAATGTTGTCGTGTGTTTAACCAAATAAGATAGGATAGTAGGCCTCCTTGTTTTATTAGTCCACGTAGCCAAAATAATGACCCACCAAAAATATTTTTTTGTTCCCTTTGTAAACCCTGTTGAGCTTTGTTAATGTTTGTTCTGTCCAAATAAGTTTGATCCACTATCTGAAAGGTGTTAACACTTAGCTTTGACCCTGGTCCAATTTTAGACATTGTGCACTTTAACTTAGGCAAATTCCCTAAGTTGAGGGTGGCTACTGTTGAATTGTTGGCGGCCTAGGAGGGTGAGTTGGATTTGATTTGAGAGGGAGCATCCGACCCTAGTCTAGTTAGATGTCTAAATAGATATTGTGCACCTCAACTAACTGCATCAGCATAAGTTGAGGGCGGTTGATGCTGCTGTTCTTTTTCTTAAAAAAAGGGGGTTATAACAAGGGTGCGAATGGATAATAAAGATAGTGAATGAGCGAAAGGAATTGTAATCCCGGTGAGTAGCTACCAAAAAGGGTAAAGAGAGTAAAACTTTGTACTGTAAATCACTTGTCCAAATGATCTATCCTCACCGAGCCTAAAACCTCATTACAACCCTTAGCAAGTCCTTCTTGATCTTGGCGAGTCAATCATGAGAGAACGTTAGATGATAAGGGCAAGCTTATGAGTGTGCACTATATTTGTAACTTCTTTTTTGAGAGTGAGAGTCTTAGCTTCGTCCATGACTTGATTGTATAATGTGAGGTGGACCTCTTTAACTGTGAAGGCACATTGAGTTATACCTGGTCTACTTATATCTTTGGGGTGTTGTATGTGTGGCAATGAATATACTAATTAATAGTAAATACATTAGTAGATCCATATGTGTTGAGATCACATAGCCAAATGGGTAGTTGAATAATTGTATGATTGTGTTAGTTTGATTGCGAAATGCCCATCATGATGTTGTTCATATATTCATCTTGGTGTTGAGTTGCTTGAGGACAAGCAATTTCCTAAAGTTGAGGGTGTTGATGTTCCGGCTTTTGACGGAACATTTTAGGTATTTTTCTTAGGATAATTATTTGTTTTCAAGCAACTATTATTTTGTTTAACACTGGACGTTAGTGTTTTCAGGACAAGAACTGAGTGTGAAAAATAACTTGGATAAACTGGGCAAAACAAGGGAAAAATGATAAGCGACGGCTTAGGCGATGGACCGTCGACCATGCGACAGACCGTCGGCCTAACCGTCGCCCAGAAGTAGAAGGCAGTGTCACTGTAAGTCCCGCGATGGATCATCGACCCTGCGATGAACATTCGCGTGACCCATCGCCAAGAAACATAATATAGTATCACTAGAGCTCCAGCAACGGTCCAGGCGACAGACCGTCACCTCAGCGACAAACTGTCGCTCGACCCGGCGAGCATGACGCGATAATTCCATGTTTAAATTTTAAAACCCCAGTCCTGGAATCATATAAATACTAAGTATTAGGTTTTATTTCAAGACTTTTGACAATAGTATCTTAATTTCTCCTCTATTGAGAGCATTGTAACACTTTTCTTTGAGATTTGAAGCTAGAACTTGAGATCTGATTATTATTTTCATATTTTCCATTGAAGATTGAGAAGCAAAATATTGTAACTTTCATAAGTACTCTCTTGAAGCTATTTATGAACATCAATATGTCTTTGATATCTTATATGGAGATGAGTAGCTAAACTCCCATAACTAGTGTTATGGGAGCCTTGATGTAGAGAGCCGTTTGGGGTTGTGAATCTATTTGATTTCTAACATCTATCTAAATTGCATGAATCTCTTTTCATTATTATGATATCTCTTGGTTGCAAACTTGAGAAGTGAGCCCATGAACACCACTTGTCTGAATAAGAAAGTGGATGTTGGGAAAAGAGGTGATTCACATGAAATCCATAGATTTACCCTTTGGGTTAAGGGTTAATGCCCTAACGGGATCAACCCTCATAAGAATTCTATTGAATAGTACATGAATCCTTTAAGTTCGAAAGAAGTAAAGGGTGAAATACCCATTAGGTTGAGAAACAAGTGGGTAATTCGTAGAATTTAATATTTCTTGCAATTGAAATTTGAAATTAGAAATCGATCACAAATTCGTAACCCTAATTGTTTGAACATCTTCGTGAGCATAACTCTAGTTACCTCATTCTCATTGAAATTGTACTTGCATTAACTCTCATTAGCCAGACCTTTGTGTGATACGAGAACGAAAGAATATTATTAACATATCAAAACCCCCTTTATTCCGGAACCCTAAATCAATAGTCCATTAAGAATCAACATACTTAGTTGAACAAGTATTCCCTGTGGGATTCGACCCCAACCTTTGTTGGGTTCTATATTTGACAACGACCTCTTACACTTTCGTAAGAAAGTTGTAATTTGGGCGTATCAATAGCTTTTTTGATTCCTTCTAACAGCTGACACATCGGTCGCAACAAATGGGGAATTTGATGCATCAGCAACATTATTGAATGTGTTTTAGATAAAAAAAAGTCACGACTGTTCACCTTATTCTTAACAATCATCATATAAGTTAATTAATCCAATATTGTGACTTTTTCTTATTATATTATAAATAAATAATTTTAAAAAAAAAATTAAAAAAAATGGTGAAAAGTCACGATCAGTTATTAAAATTAAATAACCGTTCTTTCACGATTATAAATTGTGTTTATCATTTATTTTCTTTTTATTTATTTATGAATATTTTTCATAGTAAATAATTGAAAAATCATGTCTTTTCACCCTCTCAATAACAACAATAATCCTTTTTAGTAACAACATATGATCCATCTGTCGCATCAGATTAACCTCTGTTGCCACAAATGCTCAATCCCTACCTCCAACCGTCGACATGTTGAGAATAAGGAATAAACAGAATGATAATTAAATATTATATAAGAATTAAAAATTTAAAGTCGACCACCAAACATAGATTTTTGAATCCCTTTGTTAGATCCTGTATACAAAAAGAGGAAAATACATATGCTAAAAGAAAAAACATAACCTAATTATTATTACTAATACTATTATTATCATTATTATTATTATTATTATTATTATTATTGTCAGCTGGATAATTTTCATCCGGCAGCAGCAAGGCCCTCCTCAGCCTTGCTCTGAAGACGACCAAATCCTTCTGGAGTTCATCAAACTGCCTTTGAAGTTTTCATAATTAATCGATATGAATCTTCTTGTACGAATCTGGATCAGCCATATTTGTAAGTGTAGTAGAATGAACGAGTAAGGAAGGACCTATTTATAAATGATTGAATTCGAAGGGGTTAGTAAAAAATCCACGACTGGTCGTCCCTTAATTAAATAAAACTGGTGAATTTTTGAATATGTAAATTAAAAAAATGGATCTAAATACAATATTTTATCTTTTATTATATTTCATAAAGAAAAGAAAATTACTTTAAAATAAATCTAACCGATGGGTAATCTGAAGCAAAATATAATCCATCTGTTAGATAACTTACAACGTATTGACAATTTATTGCAACAGATGGATATATATGTTTGATTTTTCCAACATATATGTCATATGTTGCAACAGATTATTCATCTGTCGTAACAGATGTCTGTAATTGTTTGATAATTTAAACAGCTATGGCATTTATTGTAACTTGTTAGTCATCTATTTATTCAATTTAAGCCATAGATGGGCTAGGAAGAATAAGGTGCATGATGATGGATGGATCCACTATCATGTGTGAGAGTTAAGTATTACTGATAAGGTCATCAGAACAACACACATAAAGTACAATATTTTTGTGAATGCAGTTTTTAACTGATTAGACACTGATCATTCAAACAGGATCCTGCATTGTATAGTTAAGTTTGATGGGTTCAAATTGATAAGGCCGAGGGCCCCATGAAGATGGTGCAGATACCCTGTTACGAATTACTGATGGTTATTGCGCATGTTTATGCATGTCAAGTTTTAAGAAGGGATTAATATTTAGAATTATTGCAGAGATCCAATAGCGGTTGGACTTAACTTTAATTGTGCATTGGACTCTTAGAAGGCCTTAGAAGCCTCGCATTACATCAAACAAGAATAAAAAAACAATAGAAATTTCCTTAGCCCAAATTTATATGGAAGGGTTGTTTGAGAAGATGATTATACGCCAGAAGGAGCCGAAGGAAAATGTCTACGAGGGAAAGGGGATTTGATGAAAGACTATATCATCTAAAAGCTAATTGAAGAGGAGACATAGGTTAGCAAGGAACTTCTAGCGAATCTGGCCGATGAAATTGACTTAAAACATGAAAATCTAAATCAAGTGCAAATATGAAAGTGTATCCGGTAATGTAAATCCGTCTGTTGTTTCACTGAAAAAGAAATAATGCAGATGGACACTTTGATAGGGAGTTGTGAGTAGGTAGTATGGTCGGGATTATCACCTATATAGAAAATAGCAGAAGACCAAGAAAGCAGCTTTACGGGCATCTAGGGTTGAAATGATGTATAGTAAGTCATGAAAACTTACACCAATAGCAGTTGCAGTTAAAATAAGGAATCTAAGCAAAGGCAACAATTTTTGAATTTTAAATTGCATCCCATACCTTCTTGTTTATGGTTTCGATTAGGTCCACTGTTGTCGACCTGATAGGAACCACAAGCGAGATTGAAAGACAGACTAAGTGTCATTACTTCCTTGGTAATATGGATTAATTGATTGTGCTTTCTTTCCTTAGCATGCTTTCAATATTTATTGGAGAAGATTAGAGGCTTGTTGTAGTATGTGAATCTCGATAATTTTTAAGCTTGCCTCCAGCTTGTCGATTTGGTATCCAAGTTTGTCATTGCCATCTTTGAAGTTAGTATAGAGTTCCTAATCTCTTGTGAGCTCTATCAGAAACACTTTCTCCTTCAAATTTGTGGCATTATAGAAGGCCTTCAGAACACTTTCTTCAGAATCCTTAAAGGATATATGGAGGGTCGTTATGTTTGTTTAAGGTCAAAATGTATTGATGCACAGTCAAGATGTGGTCCCAATAGTTGAATAGCTCAATTTTATCGAGCGTTGCTCAATATAGCTTGCTCAACCAACTTTCAAGGGATTTGATAAATTAATAAGCAAGGATTTACGTAACGTTTGATCTAAACTTTTACCAAGCCTATCAAATGTTACGTAACTCCAGGCTCATTACCCTATCAAAAAACTTTGCCCGAGTTAGTAGACAAATCAAATGAGCTTAATCTCTCAGCCTTTCTGTTGATCACTCTTCTCCAATATCGATGATAATATATCCGTCATGCAAAAGTTTAAACCATCAGCAGAAATCCTTGCCAGAGCAAAAGTCTTCAGAAGGCATCAATAGTAATATGTTATTATCAAGTGATATTGAGAGATTACTAGTCATGCCTTCTAAAGACTTTTGCTATGGAAAGTCAAATATTTTCTCACTGTTGAGATACTACTCGTTGAAGACAGGTAAGTTGCAGTCATAAACCTTAATATTTCCCTCGTTGACTAGTATCTCAACAGCGAGAAAATGTTTGACTTGCCAAAGCAAAATTCTTTAGAAGGCATGACTAGTAATCTCTCAATATCACTTAATATTGAGAGATTACTAGTGATGCCTTCTGAAGACTTCTGATCAGGCAAGAATTTCTAAAGACAGTGTAGACTTTTGCATGGCGGATATCTTGTCCTCAATATGGAAGAAGAACGGTCATCAGAAAGGTTCAAAATTTGAGCTCGTTTGATTTCTGCACTAAATCGGTCAAAGTTTTTTGATAGGGTAATGAGCCTGGAGTTACGTAACTTTTGATAGGCTTGGTAAATTCAGTTTAGATTAAATGTTACGTAATTCCTTGCTTATTAATTTATTAAATCCCTTGAAGGTTGGTTGAGCAAGCTGTATTGAGCAATGCTCGATAAAAGTGAGCTATTCAACTGCTGGGACCACATCTTGACTATGCATCAACATATTTTGACCTTAAACAAACATAGCGACCCTCCATGTATCCTTTAAGGCTTTTGAAGAAATTGTTCTGAAGGCCTTCTACAATGCCACAACTTCGAAGATAGTGTTCCTGATCGAGCTAACAAGAGATCAGAAACTCTATACTAACTTCAAAGACAGCAACGAAAAGCTTGAATACCAAAGCAGCAAGCTGGAGGCAAGCTTAAAAATTATCCAAATTCACATACTACAACAAGCCTCTAAATTTTTTCAAGAATGTTGAATGCATGCTAAGGCTAGAAAATGCAATCAATTATATCCATATTGCTAAGGAAGTAATGACACTCAAACTGTCTTTCAATCTCATTTGTGGTTCCGATCAGGTCAACAACAGTGTACCTAATTGGAACAACAAACAAGAAGGCATGTGATGCAATTTAAAATTCATAAATTGAAGCCTTCACTTAGATTCCTTATTTTAACTACAGTTGCTATTGGTGTAAGTTTTCTAGACTTATTGTACATCATTTAAACCCTCGATGCCTATAAGTCTGCTTTCTTGGTCTTCTGCTATTTTTTATCTAGGTGATAATCCTGACCACTCTACCTAGATGCAGCTCCCTAGCAAAGATACCATTTGCACTATTTTTCTTTTAGAGAAACAACAGATGGATTTTTCATTATCGGATATAATTTTATATTTGCACTTGATACAGATTTCTCATGTTCTAAGATAGTTTTATCGGTCAAATTTGCTAAAAGTTACTTTTTACCCTATGTATCCTCTTCAATTAGCTCTCAAATGATATAGTCTTTCATCAACCACCCATTTTCCCTCGAGGCATTCTCCTACCACACCTTCTGACATATAATCATCACCCCGAGTACCTCAACCATATAAATTTGGGCTAGGATAATAACTATATTGATTTCATTCTTGGTTGAAGCGGTGGGAGGCTTCAAAGGCCCTCTCAAGGTCCAATGCACCCCAAAAGTTAGTCCAATGGCTATTAAATCTCTTTACAATGCCACCAAAACTAGATCCATTCACAATGCTTAACATATAAACATTAGCAACAACCAACATAAAATCATAACAGGGTATCAGAACCATATTCAGAGTCCCTCAGCCTTAGCAGTTCGGACCTACCAAACTTAACTATAAAATTACAGATATCTTGTTTGAATGATCAATGACTAATCGATAAAAATAGCATTCACAAAATCAGTGTACTTTATGTGTGTTTCCATGATAACATTATCAGTAATACATACCACCCACATATGATGTTGTTTCATCTGCAAGCATCTTATTCCTTCGAACTCATTTTTATTGTAGCCTCTTGTGTTGGTCGGGCAAAAGTTGATCAACTTTCAGTTACTTATATCTACAAAAAAAGATAAAAAAAATTGATATCACATAAAGAATAATATCCATCTATTACAACAGATGTGGAGTCTGTTGCAACAGATGTAGAGTCTGTTGGAATAGATCAAACCAGCCTTGCTGGTGGTTTGATATGTTCCAACAGTTGCTCTGTCTATTGCAACATCAACAACAGCATAAAATACAATGAAATAACAAATAAAAAATATCAACAATAAAGAAACAACATTATTTGTTCCAACGCCATCAACAATAAAAAAGCAACATCCTTTGTTCCAATACCATCAATAATACCACACCATAAGTTTCAACAACGCCAAATCCACAAACAACATCAATAACAGCATCAACAACAAATAAATAAATAAAATACATACAAAAAAATGATACTGCCAGCAAGTCTTTTAAACTTCTCCCAACAGGTAACTTTTTCGCATAATGTAATAAAAATCTTTGGTTTGTTTATTCAACACTTAAAAGTTTCTTTAAATTTTTTAAATAAATATGATATGGGTATATGGTAATTAAATAAAAACAAATGTAAATAACTTGCAAAGAAGAAGATGGGAATAAAAGAGCAATAGTAAACCATACCTTAATGTCAAAAAGGGATTAAAACAACAATTTCAATCGAGGAAAGATATAAATCGATTTAGATCCGAAAGGATCTTTATGAGAAAGAGAAGAGAAAATAGAGAAAAAAGGTTGTGATAACCCTAAAGAAGAGAGAAAGAAAAAAAAAGGGATGAATAAAATAAATTTAGGCCTGAAGGAGAGATGAGATAATTCTAGATGTATTAGGGGTTTTAATATTCATTAATAATTTGAGGGGCACGAGGAAACAGGTGACATTGAAAAGACAAGATAAGATTACTCAATGAGATTTTTGAGTTATCCAACAAACATTTTCTACCGCCTTTAGTAGTAGTACTTTATCTAATCGAATAGAAGCTTGCTTTAAAATTAAAAGAAAAAAAAAAGATTTTTGAACAGATATATCATCTGTTACAACAGATAGCACTATCTTTTTGAAAAATCTCAACAGCCCAGTCATCTGTAACAACAGATGCAAATGTCCATTTGATAATTAAATCAGATATGTCATCTGTTACAATAAATATCAATATTTATTTAAAAATTTCCAACAGCTCAGTCATCTATCATAACAGATGCAAATGTCTATTTGATAATTAAATTAGATATGTCATCGGTTGCAACAGATATAAATATCTATTTGAAAATTTCCAATAACTCAGTCGTTTGTTGCAACAGATTTCATTGCAATTGATTTAGGTTGAACTAAGGATGAAAGAATGAGTTCATGGGGTCAACTACAACTTCAATTGAGTTTTTGCAATTGCATGGTGTTGGTATTACATTCACCCCAATCTGAGTCGTCGATCAATCAATCTGAGATAAAAAGATTCTTATTAACTAAATGTTAAGATAGTACCTAAATTAATTTAGGTGGAACTAAAGATGAATGAATGAGTTCATAGGGTCAACTACAACTTCAATTAAGTCTTTGCCATTGCATGGTGTTGGTATTGCGTTCATCTCAATCCGATTCATCATTCGATCACTCTGAGTTAAAAAGATTCTCATTAACTTAATGTTAAGATAGTACCTAAATTGATTTAGGTGGAACTCATGATAAATGAATGAGTTCATAGGGTCAACTACAACTTCAATTGAGTCTTTGCAATTGCTTGGTATTGGTATTGCACTCATCCCGACTCAAGTCGTAGATCGATCACTCTGAGTTGAAAATATTCTCATTAGATTAATTTTAATATAGTACCTAAATTGCTTTTGGTGGAACTATAGATGAATAAATGAGTTCATAGGGTCAATTACAACTTCAATTGAGTCTTTGCAATTGCATGATATTGGTATTGCGTTTATTCCGACCCAAGTCATCGATCGATCACTTTGAGTTGAAAAAAATCTCATTAACTTAATGTTAAGCTAGTACCTAAATTGATTTAGGTAGAACTAGGGATGAATGAATGAGTTCATAGGGTCAACTACAACTTCAATTGAGTCTTTGCAATTGCATGGTATTGGTATTGCGTTCATCCTGACCCCAGTCATCGATCGATCACTCTGAGTTAAAAAGATTCTCATTAACTTAATATTTTAAGAACTATATCTATTAAAATTTTAAAAATTAATTAAGATCAATTCGAACCAAATTAACAATTTCAAAACTTGTCATTCTTTTCCAAAATTATAAATCAACCCATAAAAATCATCCATTTGCGTGAAAAACTTTTCCTCATTTCAAATTTGAAGTTCTCACTCTTCTCTCTCTCTCTCTCTCAATAATACAGACAACAACTACTCAACATATTGCTAAACCCTTCAAAATAGATTGATTTTCTTCCCATTTTGACCACATAGTTGTTATTTTTGCCTTCATTCTTACTTGTATCCATTATTTTCTCTGTCTTCATAGGAAATAGAGTTCGAGAAGAGTTCTACATTTTTTCTTTAAGCTAAAAATTAGGGCTTTTTAGATAATGATGAAAAAGAAGACTTTTAGTTGTATTATCTTTGAGAATAGGTTAACATTCTTGAGTTTTGATGCTAAAAAAGTAGGAAGCACCCAAAAAACCCCTAGTTTTTGTCTCAGTATTTTGTAGACTATCATGGTATTATTGGATGGTGTTTATGGTGTTGTTCGTGAATGTTATTGGTGGTGTCGGTATTTGTGGTTTTAGTGGTGGTGTCTGTGGTCTTGGTGTTGGTATTAGTGAAATTGGTAGTAGTCTTAGTGGCATTGGTGGTGGCATTGGTTGTGGTATTGGTGGTGTTATTGGTGGTCCATCTGTTGCAACAGGTGAAATATTTGTTGGGAGATACTAAATAGGTTTTCAAACAGATTCCCCATCTGTTCCAACTGATGGGTTATTCGTTAGAGTATTTTTTTTGTAATATGGTGTAGCATAATTTATTGAAATTTGTCTTAGCTTTTTAAAAAAAATTATTCAAACATCAAATGCAATGTATTTTTTATTTTTCTATTGTTTGTAGTTAAAAGATGTCTCCCAAAAGAAAAGAAACTGAACGTGGATCAACTTCTGACCACCCAACAAAAAAGGTTAGAGTACGGATAGATTCAGAGGAACTTCCTAAATAATCTCAGTCAGGTCAAAATGAAGATGACGAAAGTGAGATAAGTCCTTCTCACTTATGGGGCATGAATTAATATCAAAATCCCAGCAATATCCTGTCAAAACCATTAATATCAACAGGTTTCGAGTTAAGATACCGATGGATAGACTTAAGGAAGTCACTAGTGATCTTGTACTTAAATGTCAGTAGGGGAAATTTTTTGATGAATTAAAGATAATTATGAAGAATGAAAACATGGACAGACTTTTTAAGAGGAGCTGTTTTGAATATGTTCTTAAGCTGCCTGAGGACCGCACTCTCCGTTTCCAAATAAGCATGGTATATGGCCTTCTCAAGCGCAAGATCAAGTACGTGGGGAATGATAAAGATTCAAAGAAGGGCAAAAAAAAGATAGATAAAATCTGGATCAACTATTGTGGCATGCCAGTGTGTTTTGGATTGAAAGAGTTTGCCATAGTGACGAGCTTGAGATGCGATCGTCCAGAAGAATCTCTCATAAAGGAAATACCCCACAAAGGGTCCAACAAACGCAAGAGAAAAAAAGATAGGTTTTTGGGCATTGTTGGACAACGTAGCTACAAAGCAGGAGATTTGATGGCAGATCTCGAGGATAAAAATATATCAAAGCACTACAGGGAGAAATTGTACTTAGTTTGGTTTTCCATTCCGTTTTATTGGCAAGAGATGTCAGGAAAGTCAAAAAAGATAATTTGTTGGTGCTTGCTGATAATTTTGAGAAATTCAACAATTATCCCTGGGGAATGACAGCTACAACTTGACTGTCCAATACTTACTGACAAAGCTATCCACAGGTCATATTATACAGCTTTCCTTAGGCTTTCATGATAAAATTGATCACTATTTTTATTCATCCATTAATTTATATTGAATATAGTTATTATGACTTTTTTGCTTGCTTCTTCTTTACATTTTTTAGGCTTGGGCATTTGAAGTCATTCCTTTCCTCCGAAAGCAGGTAATGGATTACCCGAATGAGGTTTCTCATCCAAGGATCCTTAGGTGGTTGGCTGCAAAAAACAACCCAAAAATTAAGGAGGCTAATCGATGATGCAGTACGTCTTATTTCAACTAAAATTATTTGCCTCAAAGAAAGATATTGAAATAGATGTGCTATCTGTTGTGATAGATGGGTCGTCTGTTGCAACAAATTACCCATCAACTACAACTGGTGCAACAGATGGGTAATCTGTTATGATAAACGATCCATATTTCGCAATAGATTAACCAACTGTTGCTCTAGTTTCCTGAACCCGACTCAACAGATTACCCATCTATTGCAAATTATGCAACATATGGGTAATCTAATGCAACATATTGTCAATCTATTACGACATACAAATCAGTTGTTGTGGCAGGTAGATCATCTGTTGTATAAGTTGGTTGTGTTAACATGTAACCCAACTGACTGCAAATTATTATTATATGATATGATTTAAATGCCTTCTATTTTTTTATAGGTTGTGCATCCTTCGATCGTGCCTACTTAGCAGGAGCTGGAGATGACTTCTTTTATAACTTTAGGTCTTATTGAAACAACAGCAGACCCAATGGTAGAGTTAATAAAGAAGGAATTAGATGGAGCAACATCCATAAGAAGAGCAGTTAGGCAAGGTCAGCCTAATGTTGAAGCTCTTCATAAGCAACCTACTACAACAGATCTGTTTTCTTCTTCTGGGGTATTGCTGGTGGAGTTGTTGATGATGGTGGCAGCCATCCTGATGCTTCTGCTACTGCCAGTCATGGTTATGAGCATGTTGCTGCTTAGGAAAAAATAAATACGTTTGGAAACACCCCTTGCACAGGTCCCTCTCACCCCTCTTCACCCTCATGTTCTAATTGCAAATGCAAGGTATGTAAGGACAGCGAGGATAAACTCCTTACAAATCTAGAGGCTATTGCTGAAGCTGTTGAGGAGTTAAAATCTAAGAAGGGTGTCATATCATCCAATAAGGTGAGGGAGCCATACACTTATATAGAGACAGTTAGGAGGAAGAAAAAAGCAATTTTCCAAGTACTCTCTAATTAGAAATCTAAAAAAATTGCAACTCCTCCCCCTCCAAGAGTTGTTGAAGTTTAGGGGCTGCTGAAGAAGGTGGACATAGATGTGACACTTGGCTACAAAAAGAAGAAGGAACCGCAATAAATCATGACTGCCAAGACAAAGTTTTCACAAGAATACACCATGCATTCATTTGGCGCCCAAGACTTCATGAGTATGACAAATATGCGTGAGTGGTATGTGGACAATATAAGTTTACTTTCACTAACCTAGCCTTCCTACCTACTCCATGAAGAAGAAGCTATGCAACAGATGTATAATTTGTTGCAACATCTGGGTATTCTATTGTAACATAATACATATCTGTTGCATAAGTTGCGTTAGCTAGGTAATTTGTGAACTGATTTAGAGAACCCTCCATAACAGAATATTCCACTGTGTTTTTATTTTATACAATTACTAACCTATTTAAAAAAAAAATCTTATACCACAATATGTTGATGAAATTCTCTGTCTCATGAGGGGCAAGCAATTAGTGTACCCGGATGTTTATGATGTTGACGATAGGATAATGGACCTCAAATTCTACAATAATTTCAAGAGTAGGTATGATACTCTTTGTAGTCAAACTGGTCCCGGTGGATGGGGAATTAATAAGTTAGTTTCTGCATTCAAATAGGATGAATACATGATTAACTATGTTAGAGGGAAGAGGTCATATCCACACAGCAAGAACTGGACCAAGGCAAAGAGAAAGTCATAAACGTGGAAGTCAAATAATTTCTCGTTGTTGAGATACTCCTCGACGAGGGAAAGATTAAGGTTTATGACTGCAACTTACCTATCTTCAAGGAGGCCAAGTTTTTAACCTACGTGCAGTCACTCTTTAAGTTATTCCCCAAGTTGTTGATGCAGAGTAAACTGATGGATCATTTGTCAGCGCAAGTCTTGAAGAAGGAATCATGGGATTTTAATGGTCGAAATAAGAATATCCATCTTCAACAAAATAAAATTGGTGTCGTGTGCGGGCCGTACTCACTTGTATACATCGAGTGTTTGCCAACCGGCACAAAAATAACCAATTTGTACGACGCCATTATAGAAAAAATGCAAGAGGTCTGGGCTTATGGGGTACTAAATAAATACTTGAAGCCCGTGTATAAAGAAGAATATGTACAAAGACAAAAACAAACATGATAATAATTTTTTATTTCAAGCCACTTTGTTCATTTTACATTGTAGTGATAATTTTTTTATCTCTGACGAAAGTTGAATATTTATAATCCAACAGATTGTCTATCTGTTGTAACATATATCATTCCTGTTGTGGCAGATTGATTGTCTGTTGCAATAGATTGGTCATCTATTGCATTATGAAGATATTTTTATCTGTCTGTCGTAAGAGATATACAATCTGTTGTAACATATAATCTATTTGTTATAGCTGATGGGTAATCTATTGAAACAAATTAAAAAAGGAGGAAAATCCATTATATAATTTCCAGCAGATGACCTATATGTTGCAACATATGCCTAAATCTATTTGATAGGATATGTCGTCTTTTACAGCAGATGTATTATCTGTTGCGATATTTGAATCTAGTATTCCATTTCAATTAACAAGTTCAAGCTAAGGATTAAATTATATCCACAGACAGCATAAAATAAATCAAAACCTTCAAAAATTATATGAAATAACTCAACAAATAAGTGAAATGTAAAAAAATTATTATGTGTACAAATGATCTACACTACAAATAAATCAACAAGTTAACCAAGGAGGATAGGTTATTACATTGACACACTTAATCTGTAAAGATCTACTCAATATGGACAACTTGCTTTTCATCCGACGCTACGGAATTTGGCTTTGGTCGTCGTGGATCTTTAATGTCGCTTGTGCACGGTTTTTGAGCATTCGCTTCTCTGTATTTCCATCAAAGAGCAGCGTATCTTTGGCGGAGTAATCCGGTATCAATTTCATCATATGGTACTTGTAATTCATCGCTCAAATACTTGGCATAAGCGGCAACAAAAAATCCACAATTCTTGAATTTTAAAAAAAATAGATAATTTATATCTTGTAGTTCATGTAAGCGTTCTGAAATTTATGCAATGAAACTAAATCATGATACTTATACTTACGGGATACCAATGGTTTGTTGAGTGATTCCTTCAGTATATTGTACATTAAATGGATTACCCATTTTATCCCGGTATGCTTCAATCGTCGATCAATCAGTACGAACCTTTTGGTTCAAAAAGTCACTCATATCAAGGTAACTAGGCAATACTTAGGCCAGCTTTTATATCTCAGATGACGGTCAGGAACGTCTAATTTGTGATATCGAGTCATAAACTCAGATGCACCTCTCTTTTAGAACGACGACAGCCGACACCCAATGGAATTCATCACCACAATTGATTGGGATGTACACTTCATTGACTAAATGCCAAGATAAGCCAGGTGGAATGCTAAAACCTTTGATGATGTTGATTAAGCAGTCCTCATTTCAAAAAACTTCCGGCTATTGTTGACAATACCTATCATAGGCATTATTGATGTAAACTTTGAACAAACAATTGTCCGTCATGTATTTGTATTGTTCTTGTGTTTGCAACATGGCCTTCTTTCGGAGGTAGTAAAAAATGACATCGATGTGCTACACATATTATCAAATATTTTAATTACGTGATGAAATAATTAATACACAGATGCAATTAAATAGAGTATTAATTAATAGTAATATGTATTGCATTTAAACCTCATCATTACAATAAGTTTGGGGCTGTGACATCAAATAGAACCAATTCTTCATTTCGAGATGTGCAACAACAAATTCGAACATATCAAAACCAAGACTCAATTCATTCACTTCATAGTGTTCGTCATTTAATTTTCTACATGATGATTTATATGTGTTAATGTCATGTTTTTACAACAAGAATTGTATAAATCAATAACTTTAAAATTGATCTATGTACCTGCCGGCGTGATGCTTTAACATCCCATCGGCGATCCATTCTGAATTGCCGTTGATCAACTTTGTTAGTTATTTTGGAACCTCATTCAAGATGTTGAACCCTTCAAATGGGTAATTCTTTCATTCTCCCGAACTGACGGGCTCTATTTTTTCTTCTTTTTTAGAAGCAGTTGATGGATTATCAACTGTGATATTATGTTTTTCAGCAATAGCTTCTACTGTGACATCCACCTGAAAAGACAGAATTATCAATGCTAATTACAGATATACAATAGATTGTCTATTTGTTACAACAGATGAGTCTTACATTACAATAGATGGATCACCTGTTGGGACAAATTCGAACAGGTAAAATAGAGTTGATGATGCCCTGGACAAATCTTTCCTTCTTCTCTTAGCCATCTTGATCTCTAGTGGAGTGTATGGATATGAAATACCCTTTGATGAAATGACACCCCTCTTAGATGTCATTTTCTTTACAGAAGCAGTTAGTGCATTAATAGCATTAATCACTCCATCATAGTTCGCTTTGCAGTCTTGACATTTGCATGCAGAACATTCGCTAGAAATGGCAAAATCTGTATAACCAGTATGATCATAATTTTAATGGCTTGTTGTTTCAAAAATTATAAGAGGAGCTTTATTAGCCCCAACAGCAGCACCACTACCACTACCATCATCAACAACAACAAGCCCACCCTCCAAAATTATTTTTTTTGTGATGATTGTTGCTCCAGACAATTCCATTTTTATTCTGTCAACGACCTTAGGGTCCGATAAAGTTTGCACAGACCATAAAGTAAGAAAAAATAGCATCTTCAGCTCTCGATTGGTTGGAACAAACCACGGATGGACAATCTAAAATAAATCAGTACAAATATTAGAATGATGATGAAATCATTTAAAATAATTATTAATTAAAATAAAAACTTGATTAGAATTAGACTTACTGCTTTCTTTGGAGGATTGAAAAGATCAAGAAATTTTGCATTTTTATCAGTTTTCGCCGACAACCATCTCAGGATTCTTGAACAGGAAACTTCTTCCTGGTAGTTCACTTGTTGTCTCAAATAAGGAATGACTTTAAATGCCCAAGCCTATAACATAACACCAATAAATCAAAAGCATTATTGAATAAAAAAATGAATCATATCATAATAAGAGAAATATTTATCATGAAATTCCATGGAAAGCCATATAAGTTGACTGTCTTTAGCGTTAACGAGGTCAACAAATATTTGACAGTCATTTTGAAGCTTTCATAGCCCTAAGGATAACTGTTAAATATCTCAAGATCCTCGGAGAGATTTATTAAACCGAGGCTTATGTTGTTGTTAACGTCTCTCACCCAAAGAATATTATGTACAAACCAAACCAAGCACAATGATTGTTTCTGCTTCTTTGAAAGTCTTTTACCTTTCAAAGCTTCTATTAATTTTTTATTTTTGAAGCTTGGACCAATAATGGACACCAGGTCATCATGATCACTCGACTTGCCATTGCCTTTTTTGGATGTGTGGGATACTTTTTTTAGGGTTAGAGTAGGTATAACTTGAGAAGGAGAAGGAGGATAACATCTTAGTCCAGTAACCATGGCAAACTCCTTCCAACCAAAACAAACAGGCATGCCACAGTAATTTATCCACACCTCATCCATCTTATATTTGTTTTCACACATAAACCTATGCTAAAGAAAATCATATACCATTTGTATTTGGAAACGAGCATTGTTGTCCTCCGGCAAATAAAGATATTGCCCAAAGTAACTTTCCCTGTAATAAGAAACAAATTTTTGTTCTCGAAGTATTTTTCTGAAGGCGTCAAAAAATTTTCCTATGACTGACATAACCACGAAATCACCCATTAAATCTGTGGCACCATCGCACTGCATTCTCACAGGATAACAATCAATGTTAAAGGTTTTGACCAACTCTTCAGTGGAAGGGCTATTAGCATTTGGATCATCTCTTTTGAAACATTCCTCTTCCCCGTGTTCATTATCTTCTTCTCTTGATTAAGAAAATGCTTGTAAAGCAAGCTCATAGAGTGGTGAATGTAGCCTAGTTGCTTCACTTGTTCTTATACTTGAACTTGATTGGATTTCTTTTCTTTTGGGAGCCATATTATCTTAAATTAACAGGAACATAAACTAGATTATAATTGATTAATACATCATTAAAAAGGGATAACAGTAAATCTAATATGCAAATAGTAAAATAACAGTTCCAACAGACCACACATCTGTTGCATCAGGTATGTTATCTGTTGTAACATATAACCGACCTGTTGCAATGGATGAGTAAACCGTTGGAAAAAATAAAAATAGATCACTCATCTGTTGCACCAGGAAGGTTATTTGTTGCAACATATAACCAACTTATTGCAACGGATGAGTAATTCGTTGGAAATAATAAAAATAAATCACTCATCT
Organism: Capsicum annuum; assembly: GCF_002878395.1. Lineage (NCBI taxonomy): Eukaryota > Viridiplantae > Streptophyta > Magnoliopsida > Solanales > Solanaceae > Capsicum > Capsicum annuum. The sequence continues at coordinate 46,782 of NW_025886446.1, forward strand.
GTTGCACCAAGAATGTTATCTATTGCAACATATAACCAACCTATTGTGGTGAATGAGTAATCTATTGGAAATAATTATAATAGGTCACTCATCTATTGCACCAGGTTGCAAAAGATATCCTACCTGGTATAATAGAAGAGTGATCTGTTCTTATTATTTCCAACAGATCACTAATATGTTACACCAGGTAGGATATCTGTTGCAGCATATAACCAACCTATTACAGCGGATAAGTAATCTATTGGAAATAATAAAAATAGATCACTCACTTATTGCTCCAGGTAGGTTATCTGTTGTAGCTATCATCAACCTATTACAGCGGATGAGTAATCCGTTGGATATAATAAAAATAGATAACTCATATGTTACCCTAGGTAGGATATATATTGTAGCATATAAGCAACTTGTTGCAGTGGATGAGTAATCCATTGAAGATGATAAAAATAGATCACTCATCTGTTGCACCAAGTATGATATTTGTTGTAATGTATAAGCAACTTGTTGCAGCAGATGAGTAATCCATTAGAACAATAAAAACAGGCCACATATCTATTGAAATAGATCAATCATTTATTGCCAAATGAGTTAGCTGTTGGATCAATATTGTTTAGATTTCTTCCAAATAGAAGAGTCGTCTATCGCAATAGATGAATGATTTGTTATGTTCATCTGTTACATTAGATGTTTAATCTGTTGCATCAGATGTTTCATTTGTTGGATTAGATAGTTAATATGCTGCATCAGATGGCTAATCTGTTGCGTCAGATGGCTAATCTATTGCGTCAAATAGTTAACCTATTGTATTAGATAGTTAATCTGTTGTGTCATCATTTTTACCAATAAAAAAAATAAATCAACCCAGAAACACCAACACAACACACGCATACTAAGAATATCAATGGTGACCAAAAATCACCAACCAATCAAATCAATAGTTTGACAACAAGAATTACAATAACAACAAAAAATTATATTTTACACCAAAAAGAGTAGAGAAGAAATGCGAGAAATTAGGGTTTTATTCAGTCCACATTTCAAATTTAAGCAAGAAATATTGAAATTATTAACCAATCAAGAAGAGAAGTTGGCTCAAGTCATAATTTTTTACTTGTGAAAGAAGAAATGGGACGATGAAGAACTCGAAGTTGTTGTCGCCGGAGAAGTTGGCTCAAGTTCCTCTGTTTCTTTACGTCGATTGATAGTTGAAAGTCGAAAATAAACTCTCCTAGATATTTATCGTTGGAGTTTGAAGAGAGAAATTTTGCAGAACTATTGGTTGGGAGAGAGTTAAGAGACTGTCTTTCTTGAGAGAGAGAGGAGAGAGACGGTTGATTTGGAGGAGAGGGATGTGGGTTGATTTGTATTTTTCAAAAGATTAGAAAGTTTTAAAAATATTAATCTTTTTCACAATTAATTTAATCAAGTTTTCTAATTATGTTTGACCCTTTAAGTTGGTCAATGTCACCAATCCTTCATTCAAGACTTAAAAGACACCTTTCCTTCAATTTTCTCCTGTTACTACACTATTATTTATAGAACATTAACATTTTAGATTGATGCTTCTTTACTTTCTCACTATTTTTTGCATTTTGTAAATGTTAAATGGTTCCTTAGATGATATGGTTTGACCATAAATAGGTCAAAACAAATGAAGGATCCACAAATTAATACAAACAATTTGTTTGAATGGTAGCATTAGTTGCAGAGTGATGCGTTAATACTTGTCACTTGGTAAATAGTGAAAGCTAAGTATATATGATGTAATTATTTATTTAATACAAACATTAAAAGCACCTAATTTTTTTTTAGGTTATAGCATGATATTAGAGATATGGATCAAAATGGTGTCTTATAAGGAACAATTCTAATAAATGAGTTTGTTAGATTTTTCATGACCAAAATAGTGAAAACTCATGGATTATGGAGCACCTGCAGTGTGCAATTTTCACGTTAAAAAAAATAAATGGACCGTTAAGTATAGTTACACTGAACATGCTCTACTTTCACTATTCTTCAGTGAATCTTTTACATTTTAAAGAAAGGCTCATTATGGGTCATGAGCCTTTTGTGTATTTGACATTTTGAAGAAAGACTCATTTCTATCAATGCACCTTCAATATAAATTTTATTCTTCCAGAAATCTGAAAAGCCTGATATTTTCTGAATTGATGGGACAAGGGAATACTATTTTTCACACACTAAAGGCTTATCCTTACAATGCACCTTCAGTCAAATTACAAAAACACCCTTAAGAGTCTCCAAAATATATTTACACTGAAGGTGCTCTACTCTCACGAGTTTTCAGTGAATTTTTTACATTTTAAAGAAAGGTTCATTTAAGTCATGAGCCTTCTGTGTATTTGACATTTTAAGAAAAAACTGTCGTCATAAGAAAAGACTAAATTGATGGAACACCCTTAAAAGTTTTTCTCCAAAATATATTTACACTAAGTTACTCTACTCTCATGAGTCTTCAGTGAATGTTTTATTTTAAAGAAAGGCTCATTTAAGTCATGAACCTTCCATGAATTTTACTGTTCAAGAATCTAAAAAAGGTTGCCATTTTTTGAATTGACGGGACAATAGGGGATAACTTTTTCATATCCTAAAGACTCATAGACACAATGCACTTTCAAGAAAATTAAAAATACACTCTTATGCAGAGAGTCTTCAAAATTATTTTGTTCCTCTCTATATATATGTGCATCCCCTTCACTGTCATGTACATTACTAAATTCACAAAAATTATTATACTTTTACAGTTGATGTATCCTTCAATCTGAATTGGAGTAAAAAAGGTTAGTAATTTTTTCTTAGTATATTGCTCTCCCTATTGAGTAAATAATTTGTTAATAACTAAATTTATTTTAACAGTTTTAAAAATGTTGAATGAGCATCGTGTTAGAGTTGCATTGTATTGGGGCGACGATATCATATATGAATCTGATACAGTTAGATATAGTTGTGGTGCTTGTGCAATTGTTAAACTTCCACTAAATGTTGAGTATGATTGGCTAGTTAGAAACTTGCATATTAGAATGAAAACTAATCCAAATGAGATAAGGCTTGTTATTTCGAGTCAGAGGCGGATCTAGGGTTTCGATGTTGCGGGTACCATGTCACTTTTAATGTTAAAACTACTACTCAAAAAGGATACTTTTTATGAGCGTCTCACTAGAATTTGACTTGTTAGTAAGAGACTTTTGAAGGAAAATTTCAGTGAAACATTATCGAAAAACCTAATTTTTACAAATTTAGTTGGAAATCAGTTAATTTTTTGCTTTACGTTTTGCTATTTACATTGTCCCAAATAAGACAAACATTTTTTCAATTTGTATAGACAAATATCTCAAATAATAAAAATGTGATTATTATTATAAAAACTATCGAAAAAAACCTTTCTACTTTTCCAGGAGGTAGTGTATGGACTGCATATATTTTACCCTCCCCAGATCCCATTATGTGGGAATACACTAAATTTATTGTTGTTGTTGTTGTTATTACTATAAATTGTGTAAACAAGAGTTAAATTCAACTTATCAGTCAGCGTGAAAGTACAAAATAGTTGTCAACATTCAATGAATATTTTCAATTCTATTGTTAAAAAATTATAACATCAAGCCAAGCATCATTATTATAATTTACGAAGAGAGGTTAACTATAAAATTGAAGGAAGAAGGAATCTTCAACTATGTTCTACACTTAAGTTAAAAATTCTTAAACAAAGATAAAGAGTCAAACAAAGATTAAGTCAAGAGGAAAAAAAGACTTATACAAAATAAAATAGCGATCAAAAAGTAACAAAATAATACTAGCGTCTGGATTTGAACTCTGGTATACTACGTGAAATTTCAGCGCATTTGCCACTGACACTACTTCCTCAACTGCTGCACTGGTGGCACTTAAATAATATATCGATTTTCTTCAAAATATATATATATACACAGAATTTTTTGATCGAAGTTTCCAGGTGTCATGCCACCCATGAACCCCCATTCGATCCACCCCTGTTTCGGGTAAATGGTCATTTTCAACTGTGCAGGGTAATGCTCGTTATTTTGAAATTCCAATACTTGATAATGAGACTTTACAAGAGTTTATGGTGGCACCTGATACAGTACGTTACATGATGAATCTTGATTTGTTGGAGATTTATATTAAAACAGAAGCATTAGATGTTGTTGAACCTACACATAATTTGAATTCCCTTTCTTTAATTTTGCTACACCCTCTTTGAATTTAATGAACCCCCTTCTGATTTTTATGAACCATCTACAAATATGACTAGTAATTTCTCAGAATTTCAAAGTTTTACAAGCTTATTATCACAAAGTATAACACCATGAGTTGATATTCCATCCGGTAATTATGGCCTTGGATGTACTGATTTTGGTG
>NW_025886447.1:0-5851 GCF_002878395.1 Capsicum annuum
GAAATCCCAGAATGATTCTGTCAAAACCATTAGTATCGACAGGTTTCAAGTTGCGATGCTGATGGATAGCCCTGACAAAGTAACTTGTGATCTTGTACTTAAATGTCAGTTGGAAAAACGTTTTGATGAACTAAGGAGAATTAAGAAGAATGAAAACATAGACGGACTTTTTAACAAGAGCTGCTTTGCATACTTTCTCGAGTTGCCTAAGGACTGCACTCTCCATTTCCCAATGAGCATGGTCTATGATCTTCTCAAGCACAAGAACAAGTACATAGGAGATGATAAAAATCCAAAGGTGGGTGAAAAAAAATGGATGAAATCTAGATCAACTACTGTGATATGCCGGTTTGTTTTAGGTTGAAAGAGTTTGCCATAGTGACAGGCTTGAGATGCGATCTTCCAGAAGAACCTCTCATCAAGGAAACATCCCACAAAGCGTCCAACAAACGCAAAGGATAAAATATGGGTTGTTGGGCATTGTTGGACGTAGTAGATACAAAGCAGTGGATTTGATGGCAGATCTCGAGGATAAAGACATACCAAAGCACTGCAGGGAGAAATTGTGCTTAGTTTGCTTTGTCCATTCCGTTTTATTGGGAAGACACGTCAGGAAAGTCATAGAAGATGATTTGTTGGCGCTTGCTGATAATTTTGACAAATTCAATGACTATCCATGGGGATATGACAGCTACTACTTGGTTGTCCAATATTTACTGACAAAGCTATCCACAGGGACGATCACATTATACGATTTTCTCGGGGCTTTCATGGTAAAATTGATCACTATTTTACTCATCCATTAATTTATAATGAATATAATTATTATGACTTTTTTTGCTTGCTTCCTGTTTACATTTTTTTAGGCTTGGACATGTGAAGCCATTCCCCCCTCCGAAAGTAGTTTAAGGATTACCCGAATGAGGTTTTTCATCCAAGGATCCTTAGGTGGTTGGTGGCTGCAAAGGGAGACAAAAAAATGTCAAGGAGCAGGACACTGATCTATTTAACACTCCGGATGATGTAGTATGTCTTCTTTCAACTAAAATAATTTGCCACAAAGAAAAATATTGAAACAGATGTTCCATCTGTTGCGACAGATGGGTCGTCTGTTGCAATAGATTACCCGTCAACTGCAACTGGTGCAACAGATGGATAATTTGTTGCGACAGATGTTGACACCCAATTTTTGCTCTCCATTCCTAAAATTAACGTCTTCAGGCTTCTTGATCATTAAAGGGTACAAAATATAATTTTTTCATCTTTTTTATAATTGTTGACAAATTATTGATAATCATCCTTACTTTAGGATTTTTATCGATTTGTTGTCGTATTTTTACTTTTCATAATTTATTAATAATCCTCCTTATAATAGGATTTCTATCAATTCATTATTGTTTTTAACATTTTATAATTATCTGCACACGTACACGACATGACATCACATTTTTATAATATTTTTCATATTGAATTACATTTTTTAATATTTTCAACATTCTTTACATTTTTCATAATTACAAATCAATACTTGCATTTTGTATATTTTTATGGTCCGTAAATACTAAGTCGGATCAATTATTTTTACATAGTATAATAATTCAATGTCTTGTCACACTCGACAACGACCACACAAAAATGTCTTGTCATATCCGACAATGACTGCACAATGATGTCTTGTCACATCCGACAATGACAACTCAATAACATTATCCTTTGGACAATAATTTTATCCATTGATCAAAAAGATGAAAATCCTTTGGTCAATACCCTAAGGACCAAGGAATGTGCTATTATATGAAGAGGGGACATCTCTTTATCCATTGGACAATAAGAGGTGTCCAATTTCATTATAAATAGAAGTGATGGGAAGACATTTCCACACACAGATTTTTATTCTTGCTCTCTCTCAAAAAATCCATACATATTTTTCATCTCTTTCTCCTCCTCCTCAAAAGCAAAATTTGTTCATCTTTTTTTTTTCTCAAAAACACATACATATACTAAAAATAAATACTTTGGCCGATGAAATTATCTTTCCGTCAGATATTTGAGGCCATCCCGTGACAAAAGACGGATTTTATTTTATCAAATTCATTATTTTATATCAAAAGTCAACACATTAACGATGAAAGTATCTTTCCGGCGGATTTTTGAGGCCACCCCATTACAAAAGACGGACTTTATTTTCTCAAATTTATCTATTTTATGTCAAAATAAATATTCTTGGCCAATGAAAAGATTACCGTCGATTTTGAGGCCTCCACATATTTTGGGTAATGACGAAACTTTTATAACACCACGACACCACAAAAGGTTTTATGATTCGTATCTTGGCAAGGCGATTTAGGACGGCCGATTAGTCAAGCAACCACTTCGTAGCCATGGCGAGACTAAAACTTAACCCGACCCCAGTTTATAACAAGACACTATTTTTATATGTACATCTATATGTACATGTGTGTGCACATAATTTCACTTACTTTAATGATTATTTCTTCATTGCTTTATCAAGCACTTATACATAATTCTTGAGCTTTATGTTTGTAGTTTATTTCTCGTTTGTATAATTGTACATAAAGATAAAAGATAGTGGAAACTTTATTTTTTGGGTGCCGGATGGGGATATTCTTTATTTACATAATTTCATCGCTTTTAAGCAAAAATTAGGCCTTTAATATTTAGATAAAAGAATTAAGTTAATCAAATAATTCACATATTATGTAGTTTTTTCTTCTCAAATAAATTTTTACTTTTCTCCGTAACTTTAATGAAATAAAAATATTACTTGTAAATGCTTTTCCTTTTCATGGCACATCAAAATACATTTCTTTTCATATGTTACAAAATACTTTTATTTTTCACATGTAATTTATACATTTTTATACATATCTTTTATATATTTCTTTTTATACATCACAAAATACTTTCTTTTTCACATGTAATTTATATATTTTTATACATATCTTTTACATGTTTCTATAACAATAGATTTTATTTGTATATTTAATATACATATACTTTTACATAGTTTTACATTTATATTTTTTCAAAAGAATTATTTTATACTTAATACACATACACTTTTACATTATTTTAAATATTTATAACTCCTCCCTCATTGATAAGTTTAGTCTAGCCGGGTACCACATTTGTGGATCCTGAAGGGTGCCTAACCCCTTCCTTTCGGGATAATTTGAACCCTTTCCTAGAGTCTCAATTGGCTTTTCGTAGACTAAAAACATCAATCATACGTGTTAATGAATAAACAGGTTTTCTTATTTTCCTTAAAAATTAGGTGGCAAATCTGCAAAAAATTTCAATTCTCTAGAGTCTAATAAGTCATGTTTTGTTTAACCTTGGCGAAAACAGGGCATGACAGAATGGCGACTCTGTTGGGGAATAACAACAGGTTCTAACCATAATATTCTCGTTTTTTCAATCGAGGAAGTATTTTTACTTTTTTTGCATAGTATTAAATTCCTTAATTATTTACATGTTTTACACTGTAAATTATTTTATTTGCTCATAAATTTTTTGCATAAATTAGTGTTGCTATTTATCAATTCTTTTATTCATTATTTGTTTAATACACTATATCTATAAGAACTATTACACATTATTCTTTTAATCACAATTCACAATTCTATCGAGTCTTTGGTCGTACACTTCACACACTGTGGTTCACGTGGGGGGTGTCTTACACTCTCCCAAATCTTCTTTGAAATTTCATAGTTTCAGAGTTGGTGCATTTAGGTTAGTGCGCCTTCTCGGAATTGTTCAGTTTTACTCTCAACCATTTAGGATACTTCCTGTTCTAGAAATAGATCACACCATGTACAAACTTATAAAAAATCTGAACTATGTTTTGACCAGATTCTTGTCCTGGCAAGATATGTAGGCAACCCTGTATTAGGGTTCGGTTTTTTCACTATTTCAAAATAATTCCTTCGGTATTCATACTGGGGCAATTTTTCTGAAACAGTTCAAAAACGCTCTCCAAAAGTCTTCAGGAGCGCAAATAAATGATTCCTCAAATTCAAATCTCAATAACATTAGTGTTTAGGCCACCTACCTCCAAATCCTCACCCAATTTTGGTTCGAGAACACCTAGCTTTTTCTTTCGGATGTCCTAAACCATTAAATTTACGGTGTATCGGTCCCCACTATCAAAGAAAGGGTTCAATAATCTTTCATTCATAACAATCCTATTAACTACGGTGAAATAATGCCATAACTTCTTCAATGTCTGACCTTCTCATTCTCGTCGACATATTGAAGTAATTTCAAAACTCTCCTCATGCTCGACATCCATCCACTTGATCGTCTAATCGAACTAATTTTATTCATACAAGCGATTCCTTCCTAATCGTCTTTCACATTATTCTTTCAAAGATGACCACCACTTTTGTTCATTCATACATGTTACATAGAAATTTACAAATTTGCCTGAACTATGCAGACATGATTCTTGTTTTCACAAGATACGTAGGCAACCCTCATTTGGGTTTGGTCTCATTTTTTTAAAATAAAATAAAATTTTGACTTGGTTGGTACCAACACAATTAGGAGTGTGCATGAGAAAGAACAAATTAGTATGATGGAGAGGACCGACTTCACGGTAAATCATAGATTCTTTTGATACCTCTTAGTCAAACCTGAGTAACACTCAAAAATTCTCTTGCATACATCTAAGACAAGAACAAAGCAACTCCATCATTTCAAGTGCATTGTGTGGTAAGTTTTAAACTTGTTCATTGTATTGCATTGTTGATCCAGAACTTGGCTTGAATGTCTGTTGAGGCAAAATTTTGAGTTACACTTAGTTTGGGAAAGGATTGTAGGCCTTCCTTGACTAGATTATGACTTCCACATCCTACCAAATGACATCGATCCCTAGTATTTCCCCCTTTGAGCCTGAAACCTTTTCTTTGGAATAACCACATATGAGCCTATACCTTTAGAGATTGGAAAAGAGATTGGAGGATTCTTATACATACTACTAATTGTTGGTACCAACTGTAGTCAAGACACAATTATATCTTTTCATTGTTCAACATTTCTTACAAAGAAAATACAAAACAATCATCTGCACTTTCACCTTTATGCATTCTTACAAAGAAAACACAAATAATGTTTTGCATTTTTACCTTTCAGCACTTCTTGCAAATAAAACACAAAGCAATATTTCAACACATTTTTACAATGAAAATACAAAAAAAAAATCATCTTTCCTTTCAAACCATGCCTTCACATACATGCATCACACATTACGTGCAAGACGCCTATCTTCGAATACCAATAACTAGCCTTTCTCTTCATGATACAGGCTTCAAACATGGTCATTTTACTTTTCAATTGGGTGGTCTCAAAGCTTTTTATATTTTCATAGCCCCGCCAGTCGAGTGGATATTACCTTCCAAAGCCCTGCCAATCGAGAGGCTTTTTACATTTTCATAGCCCCGTTAGTCAAGTGGCTATTACTTTTCAAAGCCCTGCCAGTTGAGAGGCTTTTAAATTTTCATAGCCACGCCAGTCGAGTGGCTATTACTTTTCAAAGCCCTGTCAGTCGAGAAGCTTTTAACATTCTCATAGCCCCACCAGTCGAGAGGCCTTTATATTTTTATAGCCCCGCCAGTCGAGAGGCTATTACCTTTCAAAGCACGGCCAGTCGATAGGCTTTTACATTTTCATAGCCCCACCAATCGAGAGGATTTTACATTTTCATAGCCCTGCCAGTCGAGAGGCTATTACCTTTCAAAACCCCGCCAGTCGAGAGGCTTTTACATTTTCATAGCCCCGCCAGTCAAGTGGCTATTACCTTTCAAAGCCCCGCCAGTCGAGAGGCTTTTAC